>NW_026909615.1:431400-731400 GCF_033115175.1 Lepus europaeus
TTCTAGGTAGAAAGCTAGAGGAACTGCGGTAAACTAACATTATATTTCTATTTGTATCCATGACATTTTATGCACTTGCCTAACAAAAAGACTTTGCTTTTCTCCGAAACCATTTTTACTCTGATTTTCTCAGTCCATTGCATACGAATTCCAAAGAACTTTGTCCGAATAAGACTGGATGGAAACAGAAATATCCGGTTGTGTTTTCGCTAACTCAATCCGAAATATTGTGAAAGCCACTGTGTTTGTGTTTTCGGGATATTATCGATGGACTTTATTGTTTTGAATGTTTTTATCAGGGAACATTTAATTTTTTACCATAGAAACACTAATTGGTTCATCATGGGGACACCAGCTCTACACATTCGTATTTTCTAGGGAGAAAGCTAGAGGAACTGCGGCAAACAAACATGATATTTCTGTTTGTATAGATGACATTTTATGCACTTGCCTAACGAAAAGACTTTGCTTTTCTCCAAAACCATTTTTACTCTGAAATTCTCGGTCAATTTCATCCGAATTCCACACCAGTTTGTCCGGATATGACTGGATGAAAGCAGAAATATCCGGTTGTGTTTTGGCAACTCAATCTGAAATATTGTTACAGCCTCTGTGTTTATATTTTTCGGATATTATCGATGGACTTTATTGTTTTGATTATTTTTATCAGGAAACCTTTAATTTTGTACCGTTGAAACTCTAATTGGTTCATCATGGGGACACCAGGTCTACGCATTCATATTTTCTAGGGAGAAAGCTAGAGGAACTGCAGCAAACAAACATGAAATTTCTGTTTCTCTAGATGACATTTTATGCACTTGCCTAACGAAAAGTCTTTGCTTTTCTCCAAACCCTTTGTACTGTGATTTTCTCAGTCCATTGCATACGAATGCCACACCACTTTGTCCGGTTATGACTGGATGAAACAAGATATATCCAGTTGTGTTTTGGCTAACTCAATCCCAGATATTCCTACAGCCTCTGTGTTTGTGTATTCCTGATATTATCCATGGACTTTATATTTCTCAATGTTTTTTATTAGGCAACATTTAATTTTGGGCTTGGAAACTCTAATTGGTTCCACATGGAGTCACAGGCTCTACACATTTACTTTCTATGGAGAAAGCTAGAGGAACTGTGGCAAACAAGCCTGATATTTCTGTTTGTCTAGATGACATTTTATGCACTTGCCTAACGAAAAGACTTTGCTTTTCTCCAAAACCATTTTGACTCTGATTTTCTTGGTCCATTGCCTGCGAATTCCACACCACTTTGTCCGGATATTACTGGTGAAACCATAAATATCCGGTTGTGTTTTGGCTAACTGAATCTGAAATGTTGCTACAGCCTCTGTGTTTGTGTATTCCTGATTATCCACGGACGTTATTGTTTTGAATTTTTTTTTCAGGGAACATTTTATTTTGAGATTGGATACAGCAATTGGTTCCACATGGAGACACCAGCTGAACATACTCGTATTTTCTAGGGAGAAAGCTAGAGGAACTGGGGCAAACAAACATGATATTTCTGTTTGTCTAGATGACATTTTATGCACTTGCCTAACGAAAAGACTTTGCTTTTCTCCAAAACCATTTTTACTATGATTTTCTCTGTCCATTGCATACGAATTCCACACCAGTTTTTCCGGATATGACTGGATGAAACCGGAAATATCCAGTTTTGTTTTGGCTAACTCAATGCCAGATATTGCTACAGCCTCTGTGTTTGTGTATTCCTGATGTTATCCACAGACTTTATTGTTTTGAATGTTTTTTTTTTCAGGGAACATTTAATTTTCTGCTGCGAAACACTAATTGTTTACACATGGATACACCAGCTCTACACATTCGTATTTTCTAGGGAGAAAGCTAGAGGAACTGCGGCAAAAAAACATGATATTTCTGTTTGTATAGATGATATTTTATGCACTTGGCTAACCAAAAGACTTTGCTTTTCTCCAAAACCATTTTTACTGTGATTTTCTCGGTCCATTGCATACGAATACCACACCAGTTTGTCCAGATATGACTGGATGAAACCAGAAATATCCGGTTGTGTTTTGACTAACTCAATCCTAAATACTGCTAGAGACTCTGCGTATGTGTATTCCTGATATTATCCATGGACTTTATTTTTTTCAATTTTTTTTGCAGGGAACATTTAAGTTTGTGCTTGGAAACACTAATTGTTTGCACATGGAGGAACCAGCTCTACACATTCGTGTTTTCTAGGGACAAAGCTAGAGGAACTGCGGGAAAAAATCATGATATTTCTGTTTGTATAGATCACATTTTACGCACTTGATTAACGAAAAGACTTTTTTTTTCTCCAAAACCATTTTTACTGTGATTTTGTCGGTCCATTGTATAGAAATTCCACACCAGTTTGTCCGGATATGATTGGATGAAACCAGAAATATCCGATTTTGTGTTGCTAACTCAATCCCAGATATTGCTACAGCCTCTGTGTTTGTGTATTCCTGATATTATCCATGGACTTTATATTTTTCAATGTTTTTTATTAGAAAACATTGAATTTTGTGCTTTAAAACAGTAATTGTTTCAACATGGAGATACCAGCTCCACATATTTGTATTTCTAGGGAGAAAGCCAGAGGAACAGCCGCAAACAAACAAGATATTTCTGTTTGCATCGATGATATTTTATCTACTTACCTAATGAAAACGATTTGCTTTTCTCCAAAACCATTTTGATTGTGATTTTCTCAGTCAATTGCATACGAATTCCACAGCACTTTGTACGGATCTGACTGGATGAAACCAGAAATATCCAGTTGTGTTTTGTCTAACTCAATACGAAATATTTTGAAAGTCGCTCTGTTTGTGTATTCCTGATATTATCCATGGACTTTATTGTTTTGAATGTTTTTTATCAGGGAACCTTTAATTTTGTACCGTAGAAACACTAATTGGTTCATCATGGGAACACCAGCTCTACACATTCGTATTTTCTAGGGAGAAAGCTAGAGGAACTGCGGCAAACAAACATCATATTTCTGTTTGTATAGATGACATTTTATGCACTTGCCTAACGAAAAGACTTTGCTTTTCTCCAAAACCATTTTTACTGTGATTTTCTCAGTCCATTGCATACGAATTCCACACCAGTTTGTAAAGATACGAATGGATGAAACTGGAAATATCCGGGTTTCTTTTGGCTAACTCAATCCGGGATATTGCTACAGCCTCTATGTTTGTGTATTCCTGATATTATCCATGGAGTTCATACTTTTGAATGTTTTTTATCAGGGAACATTTAATTTTGTGCTTGAAAACACTAATTGTTTCAACATGGAGATACCATCTCCACATATTTTTATTTCTAGGGAGAAAGCTAGAGGAACTGACGCAAACAAACAAGATAATTCGGTTTGCATCGATGATATTTTATCTACTTACCTAATGAAAAGGCCTTGCTTTACTCCAAAACCATTTTTACTGTGATTTTCTCGGTCCATTGCACACGAATTCCACAACAGTTTGTCCGGATATGACTGGATGAAACCAGAAATATCCGGTTGTGTTTTGGCTAACTCAATTCGAAATATTGCTACACCTCTGTGTTTGTGTATTATGGATATTATCGATGCACTTACTGTTTTAATGTTTTTATCAGGGAACATTTAATTTTGTACCGTTGAAACACTAATTGGTCCATAATGGGAACACCAGCTCTACACATTCGTGTATTCTAAGGAGAAAGCTAGACAACTGCGGCAAACAAACATGATAATTCTGTTTCTATAGATGACATTAGTGCACCGGCCTAAAGAAAAGACTTTGCTTTTCTCCAAAACCATTTCTACTGTGATTTTCTCGATCCATTGCATACGAATTCCGCAGGAGTTTGTCCGGATATGACTGGATGAAACTGGAAATATCCGGTTTTGTTTTGGCTAACTCAATCCCAGATATTGCTACAGCCTCTGTGTTTGTGTATTCCTGATGTTATCCACAGACTTTATTGTTTTGAATGTTTTTTTTCAGGGAACATTTAATTTTCTGCTGCGAAACACTAATTGTTTCCATATGGATACACCAGCTCTACACATTCGTATTTTCTAGGGAGAAAGCTAGAGGAACTGCGGCAAACGAACATGATATTTCTATTTGTATAGATGACATTTTATGCACTTGCCTAACGGAAAGACTTTGCTTGTCTCCCAAACCATTTTTACTGTGATTTTCTCGGTCCGCTGCATACGAATTCCACACCAGTTTGTCCAGATATGACTGGATAAAACCAGAAATATCCGGTTGTGTTTAGGCTAACTCAATCCTAAATACTGCTAGAGACTCTGTGTTTGTGTATTCCTGATATTATCCATGGACTTTGTTTTTTTCAATTTTTTTTGCAGGGAACATTTAATTTTGTGCTTGGAAACACTAATTGTTTGCACATGGAGAAACCAGCTCTCCACATTCGTGTTTTCTAGGGACAAAGCTAGAGGAACTGCGGGAAAAAATCTTGATATTTCTGTTTGTATCGATGACATTTTATGCACTTCCATAATAAAATGACTTTATTTTCTCCAAAACCATTTTTACTGTGATTTTCTCGGTCCATTGCATACAAATTCCAGACCACTTTGTCAGGATATGACTGAATTAAACCGGAAATATCCATTTTTTTCTTGGCTAACTCAATCCCAGATACTGCTACAGCCTCTGTGTTTGTGTATTCCTAAATATTATCCACAGACTTTATTGTTCTGAATGTTTTTTTTAGGGAACATTTAATTTTGTGCTGCGAAACACTAATTGTTTCCACATGGAGACACCAGCTCTACACATTCGTATTTTCTATGGAGATGAAACCGGAAATATCTGGTTTTGTTTTGGCAAACACAATCCCAGATATTGCTACAGCCTCTGTGTTTGTTTTTTCTGGATATTATCCACAGACTTTATTGTTATGAATATTTTTTATTGGGGAACATTTTATTTTGAGCTTGGATACAGTAATTGGTTCCACATGGAGTCACCAGCTCTACATACTTGTATTTTCTAGGGAGAAAGCTAGAGGAACTGCGGCAAACAAACATGATATTTCTGTTTGTATCGATGACATTTTATGCACTTTCTAATGAAAAGACTTTGCTTTTCTCTGAAACCATTTTTACTCTGATTTTCTCGGTCCATTGCATACGAATTCCACACCAGTTTGTCCGGATATGACTGGATGAAACCAGAAATATATGGTGGTGTTTTGGCTAACCCAATTCGAAATATTGCTACAGCCTCTGTGTTTTGTGTTTTCTGGATATTATTGATGGACTTAATGTTTTAATGTTTTTATCAGGGAACATTTAATTTTGTACCGCTGAAACACTAATTGGTTCATAATGGGAACACCAGCTCTACACATTCGTATTTTCTAGGGACAAAGCTAGAGGAACTGCGGCAAACAAACATCATATTTCTGTTTGTATTGATGACATTTTATACACTTGCCTAATGAAAAGACTTTGCTTTTCTTCATAACCATTTTTACTGTGATTTTCTCGGTCCATTGCATACGAATTCCACACCAGTTTGTCCGGATATGACTGGATGAAACGGGAAACATCCGGTTGTGTGTTGGCTAACTCAATCCCAGATATTGCTACAGCCTCTGTGTTTGTGTATTCCTGATATTATCCACAGACATTATTGTTTTGAATGTTTTTTTTCAGGGACCATTTAATTTTGTGCTTTAAAACACTAATTGTTTCAACATTGAGATACCAGCTCCACATATTTGTATTTCTAGGGAGAAAGCTAGAAGAACTGCCGCAAACAAACAAGATAATTCTGTTTGCATTGATGATATTTTATCTATTTACGTAATGAAAAAGCTTTGCTTTTCTCCAAAACCATTTTGACTGTGATTTTCTCCGTCCATTGCATACGAATTCCACACCACTTTGTCCGGATATGACTGGATGAAACTGGAAATATCCGGTTTTGTTTTGGCAACCTCAATCCCAGATATTGCCACAGCCTCTGTGTTTGTGTTTTCCGGATATTATCCCCGGACTTTATTGTTCTGAATGTTTTTTATCGGGGAATATTATATGTTGAGCTTGGATACAGTAATTGGTTCCACATGGAGACACCAGCTGAACATATTCATATTTTCTAGGGAGAAAGGTAGAGGATCTATGGCAAACAAACCTGATATTTCTGTTTGTATAGATATATTTTCTGCACTTGCCTAACGAAAAGACTTTGCTTTTCTCCAAACCATTTTTACTGTGATTTTCTCGGTCCATTGCATACGAATTCCACACCAGTTTGTCCGGATATGACTGGATGAAACCGGAAATATCTGGTTTTGTTTTGGCTGACTCAATCCCAAATATTGCTACAGAGTCTGTGTTTGTGTATTACCGATATTATCCACGGACTTTATTGTTTTGAATATTTATTATCAGGTAACATTTTATTTTGGTCTTGGAAACAAAAATGGGTTCCACATGGAAACAACAGCTCTACGCATTCGTATTTTCTAGGGAGAAATCTTGAGGAACTGCGACAAACAAACATCATATTTCTGTTTGTATCGATGATATTTTATGCACGTGCCTAACGAAAAGTCTTTGCTTTTCTCCAAAACAATTTTTACTCTGATTTTCTCGGTCCATTAGATACGAATTCCACACCCGTTTGTCCGGGTATGACTGGATGAAACCGGAAATACCCGGTTTTGTTTTGGCTAACTCAATCCGAAATATTGTGAAAGCCTCTGTGTTCGTGTTTTCTGGATATTATCGATGGACTTTATTGTTTTGAATGTTTTTATCAGGTAACATTGAATTTTGTACCGTGGAAACACTAATTGGTTCATCATGGGGATACCAGCTCTACACATTCGTATTTTCTGGGGAGAAAGCTAGAGGAACTGCGGAAAACAAACATGATATTTCTGTGTGTATAGATGACATTTTATGCACTTGCCTAACGAAAATACTTTGCTTTTCTCCAAAACCATTTTTACTGTGTTTTTTTTGCTTCATTGCATACGAATTCCACACCAGTTTGTCTGGATATGAGTGGATGAAAACAGAAATATACATTTGTGTTTTTGCTAACTGAATCCAAAATATTGTGAAAGCCTCTGTGTTTGTGTTTTCTGGATATTATCAAGGGACTTTTTTTTTGAATGTTTTTTTCACAGAGCATTTAACTTTGTGCTTGGAATCACTAATTGCTTCCACATGGAGACACCAGCTGAACATATTCATATTTTCTAGGGAGAATGCTAGAGGAACTGCGGCAAACAAACATGATATTTCTGTTTGTATAGATGACATTTTATGCACGTGCCTAACGAAAAGACTTTGCTTTTCTCAAAAAGCATTTTTACTGTGATTTTCTCAGTCCATTTCATATGAATTCCAAGCGACTATTCCCGTATAAGACTGGATGAAACCAGAAATATCCCGTTGTGTTTTGGCTAACTCAATCCGAAATATTGTAAAAGCCTCTGTGTTTCTGTTTTCTGGATATTATCGATGGAGTTTATTGTTTTGAATATTTTTATCAGGGAACATTTAATTTTGTACTGTAGAAACACTAATTGGTTCATCATGGAGACACCAGCTTTACACATTCGTATTTTCTAGGGAGAAAGCTAGAGGAACTGAAGCAAACAAACATGATATTTCTGTTTGTATCCATGACATTTTATGCACTTGCCTGACCAAAAGACTTTGCTTTTCTCCAAAACCATTTTTACTGTGATTTTCTCGGTCCATTGCATACGAATTCCACAACAGTTTGTCCGGATCTGACTGGATGAAACCGGAAATATCCGGTTGTGTTTTGGCTAACTCAATCCCAAATATTGTGAAAGCCTCTGTGTTTGTGTTTTCTGGATATTATCGATGGACTTGATTGTTTTGAATGTTTTTATCAGGGAACATTTATTTTTGTACTGTTGAAACCCTAATTGGTTCATTATGGGAACACCAGCTCTACACATTTATATTTTCTAGGGAGAACACTAGAGGAACTGCGGCAAACAAACATGATATTTCTGTTTGTATCGATGACATTTTATGCACTTGCCTAACGAAAAGACTTTGCTTTTCTCAAAAACCATTTTCACTGTGATTTTCTCGTTCCATTGCATACGAATTCCACACTAGTTTGTCCGGATATGACAGAGTGAAACCGGAAATATCTGGTTTTATTTTGGCTAACTGAATCCCAGATGTTGCTACAGCCTCTGTGTTTGTGTTTTTTGGATATTATCAATGGACTTATGTTTTGAATGTTTTTTATCGGGGAACATTTTATTTTGAGCTTGGATACAGTAATTGGTTCCACATGGAGACACCATCTCTACATATTCATATTTTCTAGGGGAATGCTAGAGGAACTGCAAAAAACAAACATGATATTTCTGTTTCTATAGATGACATTTTATGCACTTGCCTAATGAAAAGACTTTGCTTTTCTCCAAAACCATTTTTACTCTAATTTTCTAGGTCCATCCATTGCATCCGAATTCCACACCACTTTGTCCGGATATGACTGGATGTAACCGGAAATATCCAGTTGTGTTTTGGCTAACTCAATCCGAAATATTGTGAAAGCCTCTGTGTTTGTGTTTTCTGGATATTATCATCGGACTTTATTGTTTTGAATGTTTTTATGAGTGAACATTTAATTTTGTACCCTAGAAACACTAGTTGTTTCCACGTGGAGACACCAGCTCTACATATTTGTATTTTCTATGGAGAAAGCTAGAGGAACTGTGGAAACCATCATGATATTTCTGTTTGTCTAGATAATATTTTATCCACTTGCCTAACGAAAAGACATTGCTGTTCACCCAAATCATTTTTACTGCGATTTTATCGGTCCATTGCATATGCATTCCACACCACTTTTTCCAGATATGAGTGGATGAATCCGGAAATATCCTGTATTGTTTTGGCTAACTCAATCCCAGATATGGCTACAGCCTCTGTGTTTGTGTGTTCTGGATAGTATCCACAGACTTCATTGTTTTGAATGTTTTTTATCGGGGAACATTTCATTTTGAGCTTGGATTAAGTAATTGGTTCAACATGGAGACACCAGCTCTGCACATTCGTGTTTGCTAGGGAGAATGCTAGAGGAAGTATGGCAAACAAATATGATATTTCTGTTTGTCTAGATAACATTTTCTCCACTTGCCTAACAAAAAGACATTGCTTTTCACCAAAATCATTTTTACTGCGATTTTCTTAGACCATTTCATACGAATTCCATAATAGCTTGTCCGGATATGACTGGATGAAACCGCAAATATCCGGTTTTGTTTTGGCTAACTCAATCCCAGATATTGCTACAGCCTCTGTGTTTGTGGATTCCTGTTATTATCCATGGACTTTATTGTTTTGAATTTTTTTTATCCAGGAACATTTAATTTTGTGCTTGGAATCACTAATAGGTTACACATGGAGACACCAGCTCTACACAGTCCTATTTTCAAGGGAGAAAGCTAGAGCAACTGTGGCAAACAAATATGATATTTATGGTTTTATAGATAACATTTTATGCACTACCCTAATGAAAAGTCTCTGCTTTTCTCCAAACCCTTTTTACTGTGATTTTCTCAGTCAATTGCATACGAATTCCACACCATTGTCCGGATATGACTGGATGAATCCAGAAATATCGGGTTTTGGTTTGGCTAACCCAATCCCAGATATTGCTACAGCCTCTGTGTTTGTGTATTCCTGATATTATCCACGGACTTTATTGCCTTGAATTTGTTTTTATCAGGAAACGTTGAATTTCGTTTTTGCAAACGCTAATTGTTCCACATGGAGACACCAGCTCTACACATTTGTATTTTCTAGGGAGAAAGCTAGAGGAACTGTGGCAAAGAATCATGATATTTCTGTTTGTATCGATGATATTTTATGCACTTGACTACGGAAAGACTTTGCTTTTCTCCAAAACCATTTTTACTCTGATTTTCTCAGCCCATTGCATACGAACTGCACACCAGTTTGTCCGGATAAGACTGGATGAAACCAGTAATATCCGGTTGTGTTTTAGCTAACTCAATCCGAAATATTGCTACAGCCTCTGTGTTTGTGTATTCCTGATATTATTCATGGAGTTTATTTTTTTGAATGTTTTCTTCAGGGAACATTTTATTTTGAGCTTGGATACAGTTATAGGTTCCACATGGAGATACCAGCTTAACATATTCGTATTCTAGAGAGAAAGCTAGAGGAACTGTGGCAAACAAACATGATATATCTGTTTCTATCGATGATATATTATGCACTTGCCTAACGAAAAGACTGCTTTTCTCCAAAACCATTTTTAATGTGATTTTCTCAGTCCATTGCATAGGAATTCCACACCAGTTTGTCCGGATATGACTGGATGAATCCAGAAACATCCGGTTGTGTTTTGGCTATTTCAATCCGAAATATTGTGAAAGCTTCTGTGTTTGTGTTTTCTTGATATTATCGATGGACTTTATTGTTTTGAATGTTTTTATCAGGGAACATTTAATTATGTACCGTAGAAACACTAATTGGTTCATCATGGGGACACCAGCTCTACACATTCGTATTTTCTAGGGAGAAAGCTAGAGGAACTGCGGCAAACAAACATGATATTTCTGTTTGTATAGATGACATTTTATGCACTTGCCTAACGAAAAGACTTTGCTTTTCTCCAAAACCAGTTTTACTGTGATTTTCTCAGTCCATTGCATACGAATTCCACAATATTTTACCGGATCTGAAAGGATGAAACCGGAAATATCTGGATTTGAATTGGATATCTCAATCCCAAATATTGCTACAGATTCTGTGTTTGTGTTTTCTGGATATTATCAAAGGAATTTATTTTTTTGAATGTTTTTTATCGGGGAACATTTTATTTTCAGCTTGGATACAGTAGTTGGTTGCACATGGAGACACCAGCTGAAATTATTCGTATTTTCTAGGGAGAAAGCTAGAGGAACTGCAGTAAACAAACATGATATTTCTGTTTGTATCGATGACACTTTATGCAATTGCCTAATGAAAAGACTTTGCTTTTCTCCAAAACCATTTTTACTCTTATTTTTGGTTCATTGCGTACGAATTCGACACGACTTTGTCTGGATATGAGTGGATGAAACCAGAAATATACCATTGTGTTTTGGCTAACTCAATCCCAGATATTGCTACAGAATCTGTGTTTGTGTATTCCTGATATTATCCACGGACTTTATTGTTTTGAATATTTTTTATCAAAGAACATTTTATTTGGATCTTGGAAACACTAATTGGTTCCACATATAGACACCAGCTTTACACATTCCTATTTTCTAGGGAGAAAGCTAGACAAACTGCGACAAACAAACATGATATTTCTGTTTGTATAGATGACATTTTATGCACTTGCCCAATGAAAAGACTTTGCTTTTCTCCAAAACCATTTTTATTGTGATTTTCTCAGTCCATTTCATCCGAATTCCACACAAGTTTGTCCGTATATGAGTGGATGAAACTGGAAATATCCGGTTTTGTTTTGGCTAACTCAATCCCAGATATTGCTACAGCCTCTGTGTTTGTGTATTCCTGATATTACCCACGGACTTTGTTGTTTTGAATGCTTTTTTATCAGGGAACATTTTATTTTGATCTTGGAAACACTAATCGGTTCCACATGGAGACACCAGCTCTACACATTCGTATTTTCTTGGGAGAAATCTAGAGGAACTGTGGCAAACAACCATGATATTTCTGTTTGTCTAGATGACATTTTATGCATTTGCCTAACGAAAAGACTTTGCTTTTCTCCAAAATGATTTTTACTGTGATTTTCTTGGTCCACTGCATCCGAATTCTAAACGGCTTTTTCCGGATGAGACTGGATGAAACCGGAAATATCCGGTTATCTTTTGGCTAACTCAATCCAGATATGGCTACAGCCTGTGTGTTTGTGTTTGCTGGATAGTATCCACAGACTTCATTGTTTCGAATGTTTTTTATCGGGGAACATTTTATTTTGTGCTTGGATTAAGTAATTGGTTCAACATGGAGACACCAGCTCTGCACATTCGTGTTTTCTAGGGAGAATGCTAGAGGAACTATGGCAAACAAATATGATATTTCTGTTTGTCTAGATAACATTTTATCCACTTGCCTAACAAAAAGACATTGCTTTTCACCAAAATCATTTTTACTGCGATTTTCTCTGTCCATTTCATACGAATTCCATAATAGCTTGTCTGGATATAACTGGATGAAATTGCAAATATCCGGTTTTGTTGTGCTAACTCAATCCCAGGTATTGCTACAGCCTCTGTGTTTGTGTATTCCTGATATTATCCACGGACTTTGTTGTTTTGAATGTTTTTTTATTAGACAACATTTAATTTTGTGCTTGGAATCACTAATTGGTTCCACATGGAGACACCAGCTCTACACATTCGTATTTTCTAGGGAGAAAGCTAGAGCAACTGCTGGAAACGAACATGATATTCAAGTTTGTATAGATGACATTTTATTCACTTGCCTAACTAAAAGACATTGCTATTCTCCAAAACCAATTTTACTGTGATTTTCTCGGTCCATTGCATACGAATTCCACACCAGTTTTTCCGGATATGACTGGATGAAACCGGAATTATCCGGTTGTGTTTTGGCAAACTCAACCCAAAATATTGTGAAAGACTCTCTGTTTGTGTTTTCTGGATATTATCGATGGACTTTATTGTTTTGAATGTTTTTATCAGGGAACATTTAATTTTGTACTGTAGAAACACTAATTGGTTCATCATGGGGACACCAGCTCTACACATTCGTATTTGCTATGGAGAAAGCTAGAGGAACTGCGGGAAACAAACATGATATTTCTCTTTGTATAGATGACATTTTATTCACTTGCCTAACAAAAAGACATTGCTTCTCTCCAAAACCATTTTTACTCTGATTTTCTCGGTCCATTGCATAAGAATTCCACTCCAGTTTGTCCGGATATGACTGGATGAAACCGGAAATATCCCGTTGTGTTTTGGCTAACTCAATCCCAGGTATTGCTACAGCCTCTGTGTTTGTGTTTACTAGATATTATAAATGGACTTTATTGTTTCCAAAGTTTTTTATCGGGGAACATTTTATTTTGAGTTGGATACAGTAATTGGTTCCACATGGAGACACCTGCTCTACACATTCGTATTTTCTAGGGAGAAAGCTAGAAGAACTGTGCCAAACAAACATGATATTTCTGTTTCTATAGATGATATTTTATGCACTTGCGTAATGAAAAGACTTTGCTTTTCTCCAAAACCATTTTTACTTTGATTTTCTCAGTACACTTCATTGAATTCCGCACCAGTTTGTACAGATTGAGTGGATGAAACCGGAAATATGCGGTTTTGTTTTGGCTAACTCAATCAACGGTATTGCAACAGTCTTTGTGTTTGTGTATTCCTGATATAATCCACGGACTTTATTGTTCTGAACGTTTTTTATCAGGGAACATTTACTTTTTGGTTGGAATCACTCAATCCCAGATATTGCGACAGCCTCTTTGTTTGTGTATTCCCTATATTATCCATGGACTTTATTTTTTTGAATGTTTTTTTCAGGGAACATTTTATTTTGAGCTTGGATACAGTTATAGGTTCCACATGGAGATACCAGCTGAACATAATCTTGTTTTTTAGGGAGAAAGCTAGAGGAACTGTGGCAAACAAACAGGATATTTCTGTTTCTATCGATGATATTTATGCACTAGCCTAACGAAAAGACTGCTTTTCTCCAAAACCATTTTTACTGTGATTTTCTCGCTCCATTGCATAGGAATTCCACACCCCTTTGTCCAGACATGACTGGATGAAACCAGAAATATCCGGTTGTGTTTTGGCTAACTCAATCAGAAATATTGTGAAAGCTTCTGCGTTTGTGTTTTCTGGATATTATCGATGGACTTTATTGTTTTGAATGTTTTTATCAGGGAACATTTAATTTTGTACCGTAGAAACACTAATTGGTTCATCCTGAGCACACCAGCTCTACACATTCGTATTTGCTAAGGAGAAAGCTAGAGGAACTGCGGCAAACAAACATGAGATTTCTGTTTGTATAGATGATATTTTATGCACTTGCGTAATGAAAAGACTTTGCTTTTCTCCAAAAGCATTTTTATTGTGATTTTCTCGGTCCATTGCATACGAATTCCACACCAGTTTGTCCGGGTATGACTGGGTGAAAACAGAAATATCTGGTTGTGTTTTGGCTAACTAAATCCCAGATATTCCTACAGCCTCTGTGTTTGTGTATTCCTGATATTATCCATGGACTTTATTGTTTTGAACGTTTTTTATCAGGGAACATTTACTTTTTGGTTGGAATCACTAATTGGTTACACATGGAGACACAATCTCTACACTTTCATATTTTCTAGGGAGAAAGCTAGAGGAACTGTGGGAAACAAACATGATATTTCTGTTTTTATCGATGATATTTTATACACTTTCCTAACGAAAAAACTTTGTTTTTCTCCAAAACCATTTTTACTCTGATTTGCCAGCCCATTGCATACGAACCCCACACCAGTTTGTCCGTATAAAACTGGATGAAACCAGTAATATCCGTTTGTGTTTTGGCTAACTCAATCCAGATATTGCAACAGCCTCTTTGTTTGTGTATTCCCTATATTATCCATAGACTTTATTGTTTTGAATGTTTTTTTCAGGGAACATTTTATTTTGAGTTTGGATACAGTTATAGGTTCCACATGGAGATACCAGCTGAACATATTCGTATTTTCTAGGGAGAAAGCTAGAGGAACTTCGGCAAACAAACATCATATTTCTCTTTGTATAGATGACATTTTATGCACTTGCCTAACGAAAAGAATTTGCTTTTCTCCATAACAATTTTTATGTGATTTCTCGGTACACTTCATATGAATTCCACACCAGTTTGTCCGGATGTGACTGGATAAAACCGGAAATATCCGGTTTTGTTTTGGCTAATTCAATCCCAAATATTGCTGCAGCCTCTGTATTTGTGTATTCCTGATATTATCCACGGACTTTATTGTTTTGAATGTTTTTATCAGGGAATATTTAATTTGTACCGTTGAAACACTAATTCGTTCATCATGGGAACAGCAGCTCTACACATTCGTATTTTCTAGGGAGAAAGCTAGAGGAACTGAGAAACAAACATGACATTTCTGTTTGTATAGATGACATTTTATGCACTTGCCTAATGAAAAGAGTGCTTTTCTCCAAAACCATTTTTACTTTGATTTTCTCGGTCCATTGCATACGAATTCCAAACGACTTTTTCCGGATATGTCTGGATGAAACCAGAAATATCCGGTTTAGTTTTGGCTAACTCAATCCCAGATATTGCTACAACCTCTTTGCTTGTGTTTTCTAGATATTATCGATGGAGTTTATTGCTTTGAATAATTTTATCAGGGAACATTTAATTTTTTACTGTAAAAACTTCAATTGGTTCATCATGGGGACACCAGCTCTACACATTCTTATTTTATGGGGAGAAAGCTAGAGGAACTGCGACAAACAAACATGATATTTCTGTTTGTATAGATGACTTTTTATGCACTTGCCTAACGAAAAGACTTTGCTTTTCTCCAAAACCATTTTTACTGTGATTTTCTCGGTCCATTGCATACGTATTCCACACCAGCTTGTCCGGATATGACTGGATGAAAACAGAAATATCTGCTTGTGTTTTGGCTAACACAATCCGAAATATTGTGAAAGCCTATGTGTTTGTGTTTTCTGGATATTATCAAGGGACTTTATTTTTTTCAATGTTTTTTATCGGGGAACATTTTATTTTGAGCTTGGATACAGTAGTTGGTTCCACATGGAGACACCTGCTGAACATATTCATATTTTCTAGGGAGAAATCTAGAGGAACTGCGACAAGCAAACATGAGATTTCTGTTTGTATAGATGACATTTTATGCACTTGCCTAACAAAAAGACTTTCCTTTTCTCCAAAACCATTTTTACTGTCATTTTCTCAGTCCATTGCGTACGAATTCCACACCACTTTTTCCGGAAATGACTGGATGAAAACAGAAATATCCAGTTGTGTTTTGGCTAACTCAAACCGAAATATTGTGAAAGCCTCTGTGTTTGTGTTTTCTGGATATTATCAGCAGACTTTATTTTTTTTTTTGGAATGTTTTTCATTGGGGAACATTTTATTTTGAGCTTGGATACAGTAATTGGTTCCACATGGAGACACCAGCTGAATATATTCATATTTTTTAGGGAGAAATCTAGAGGAACTGTGACAAACAAACATGATATTTCTGTTTGTATAGATGACATTTTATGCACTTGCCTAACGAAAAGACTTTGCTTTTCTCCAAAACCATTTTTACTGTGATTTTTTTGGTTCATTGCATATGAATTCCAGAGCACTTTGTCTGGTTATGACTGGATGAAACCGGAAATATCCTGTTTTCTTTTGGCTAACTAAATCCGAAATATTATGAAAGCCTCTGTGTTTGTATTTTCTGTATACTATCGATGGATTTTATAGTTTTGAATTTTTTTATAAGGGAATATTTAATTTTGTACCGTAGAAACACTAATTGGTTCATCTTGGGGACACCAGCTCTACACATTCGTATTTTCCAGGGAGAAAGCCAGAGGAACTGCGGCAAACAATCTTGATATTTCTGTTTGTATAGATGACATTTTATGCACTTGCCTAACGGAAAGACTTTGCTTTTCTCCAAAAACATTTTTACTTTGATTTTCTCAGTATAGTTCATGGAATTCCGCACCAGTTTTTACAGATGGAGTGGATGAAACCGGAAATATCCGGTTTTGTTTTGGCTAACTCAATCCCAGATATTGCTATAGCCACTGTGTTTGTGTTTTCCGGATATTATCCCCGGACTTTATTGTGTTGAATATTTTTTATCGTGGAACATTTTATTTTGAGCTTGGATACAGTAATTGGTTCCACATGGAGACACCAGCTCTACATATTCGTATTTTCTAGGGAGAAAGCTAGAGGAACTGCGGCAAACAAACCTGATATTTCTGTTTGTATCGATGACATTTTATGCACTTGCCTAATGAAAAGAGTGCTTTTCTCCAAAACCATTTTTCTGTGATTTCTCGGTACATGTCATATGAATTCCACAACAGATTGTCCTGATATGACTGGATAAAACCGGAAATATCCGGTTTTGTTTTGGCTAACTGAATCCCAAAAATGGCTGCAGCCTCTGTGTTTGTGTTTTCTGGATATTATCGATGGACTTTATTTTCTGAATACTTTTATCAGGGAACATTTAATTTTGTACCGTGGAAACACTAATTGGTTCATCATGGGGACACCAGCTCTACACATTCGTATTTTCTAGGGAGAAAGCTAGAGGAACTGCGGCAAACAAACATGATATTTCTGTTTGTATAGATGACATTTTATGCACTTGCCTAACTAAATGACTTTGCTTTTCTCCAAAACCATACTTACTGTGATTTTCTTGGTCCATTGCATACGAATTCCACACCCGTTTGTCCGGGTATGACTGGATGAAAACAGAAATATCCGGTTGTGTTTTGTCTAACTCAATCCGAAATATTATGAAAGCCTCTGTGTTTGTGTTTTTTGGATACTATTGATGGACTTTATTGTTTTGAATGTTTTTATCAGGGAATATTTAATTTTGTACCGTTGAAACACTAATTCGTTCATCATGGGAACACCAACTCTACACATTCGTATTTTCTAGCGAGAAATCTAGAGGAACTGAGGCAAACAAACATGATATTTCTGTTTGTATAGATGACATTTTATGCACTTGCCTAACGAAAAGACTTTGCTGTTCTCCAAAACCGTTTTTACTGCAATTTTCTCGGTCCATTGCATACGAATTCCACACCAGTACCAGATATGACTCGATGAAACCGGAAATATCCGGTTTTGTTTTGGCTAACTCATTCCCAGATATTGCTACAGCCTCTTATTTTGTGTGTTCCTGATAGTCACATGGACATCATTGTTTTGAATGTTTTTATCAGGGAACATTTAATTTTGCACCGTTGAAATACTAATTGGTTTATCATGGTGACAACAGCTCTACACATTCGTATTTTCTAGGGAGAAAGCTAGAGGAACTAGGCAAACAAACATGATATTTCTGTTTGTATAGATGACATTTTATGCACTTGCCTAACAAAAAACTTTGCTTTTCTCCAAAACCATTTGTACTGTTATTTTCTTGGTCCATTGCACACGAATTCCACACCAGTTTGTCCGGGTATGACTGGATGAAACCAGAAATATCCGGTTGTGTTTTGGCTAACTCAAACCGAAATATTGTGAAAGCCTCTGTGTTTGTGTTTTCTGGATATTATCAGGGGACTTTATTTTCTTTTGGAATGTTTTTCATCGGGGAAGATTTTATGTTGAGCTTGGATACAGTAATTGGTTCCACATGGAGACACCAGCTCTACATATTTGTATTTTTTAGGGAGAAAGCTAGAGGAACTGCAACAAACAAACATGATATTTCTTTTTGCATAGATGACATTTTATGCACTTGCCTAACGAAAAGAGTTTGCTTTTCTCCAAAACCATTTTTACTGTGATTTTTTTGGTTCATTACATACGAATTCCACACCACTTTGTCCGGATATGACTGGATGAGAACAGAAATATCCGGTTTTGTTTTGGCTAACTCAATCCGAAATATTGTGAAAGCCTCTGTGTTTCTATTTTCTGGATATTTTCGATGGATTTTACAGTTTTTAATATTTTTATAGGGGAATATTTAATTTTGTACCGTAGAAACACTAATTGGTTCATCTTGGGGACACCAGCTCTGCACATTCGTATTTTCCAGGGAGAAAGCCAGAGGAACTGCGGCAAACAAACTTGATATTTCTGTTTGTATCGAAGATATTTTATACACTTGCCTAGCGAAAAGACTTTGCTTTTCTCCAAAACCATTTTTACTGTCATTTTCTCGGTCCATTGCATACGAATTCCACACCTGTTTGTCCGGGTATGACTGGATGAAAACAGAAATATCCGCTTGTGTTTTGGCTAACTCAATCCAAAATATTATGAAAGCCTCTGTGTTTGTGTTTTCTGGATATTATTGATGGACTTTATTGTTTTGAATGTTTTTATCAGGGAATATTTAATTTTGTACCGTTGAAACACTAATTCGTTCATCATGGGAACACCAACTCTACACATTCGTATTTTCTAGCGAGAAATCTAGAGGAACTGAGGCAAACAAACATGATATTTCTGTTTGTATAGATGATATTTTATGCACTTGCCTAACGAAAAGACTTTGCTTTTCTTCAAAACCATTTTTACTGTGAATATCTTGGTCCATTGCATACAAATTCCACACCAGTTTACTGTATATAACTGGATGAAACCGGAAATACCCGGTTTTGTTTTGGCTAACTCAATCCCAGATATTGCTACAGCATCTGTGTTTGTGTATTCCTGATATTATCCACGTACTTTTGTTTTGAATATTTTTTATCAGGGAAGAGTGAATTTTGTTCTTGGAATCACTAATTGTTTCCACATGGAGACACCAGCTCTACACATTCTTATTTGCTAGCGAGAGAGCTAGAGGAACTGCGACAAACAAACATGATATTTCTGTTTGTATAAATGACATTTTATGCACTTGCCTAACGAATAGATTTTGATTTTCTCCAAAAACATTTTTACTGTGATTTTTTTTGCTTCATTGCATACAAATTCCACACCACTTTGTCCGGATATGACTGGATGAAACCAGAAATATCCGGTTGTGTTTTGGCTAACTCAATCCGAAATATTGTGAAAGCCTCTGTGTTTATGTTGTCTGGATATTATCGATGGAGTTTATTGTTTTGAATATTTTTATCAGGAAACATTTAATTTTGTACCGTAGAAACTTCAATTAGTTCATCATCCGGACATGAGCTGAACATATTCGTATTTTCTGGGGAGAAAGCTAGAGGAACTGCGGCAAACAAACATGATATTTCTGTTTGTATCGATGACTTTTTTTGCACTTGCCTAATGAAAAGACTGCTTTTCTCCAAAACCATTTTTACTGAGATTTTCCAGGTCCATTGCATACGCATTGCACACCAGTTTGTCCAGATAGGACTGGATGAAACCGGAAATATCGGTTGTGTTTTGGCTATCTCAATCAGAAATATTGTGAAAGCCTCTGTGTTTGTGTTTTCTTGATATTATCGATGGACTTTATTGTTTTGAATGTTTTTTGTCGGGGAACATATAATTTTGTGCTTGGATACAGTAATTGGTTCCACATGGAGACACCAGCAGACCATATTCGTATTTTCTAGGGAGAAAGCTAGAGGAACTGCAAGAAACAAAGATGATATTCCTGTTTGTATCGATGACATTTTATGCACTTGCCTAACAAAAAGACTTTGCTTTTCTCCAAAACCATTTTTACTCTGATTTTATCAGCCCATTGCATATGAATTCCACAGCACTTTGTCTAGTTATGACTGGATGAAACCAGAAATATCCGGTTGTGTTTTGGCTAACTGAATCCGAAATATTGTGAAAGCCTCTGTGTTTGTGTTTTCTGGATATTATTGATGGACTTTATTGTTTTGAATATTTTTATAAGGGAACATTTAATTTTGTACCGTTGAAACACTAATTGGTTCATCATGGGGACACCAGCTCTACACATTCGTATTTTCAAGGGAGAAAGCTAGAGAAACTGCGGCAAACAAACATGATATTTCTGTTTGTATCGATAACATTTTATGCACTTGCCTAAGGAAAAGACTTTGCTTTTCTCCAAAACCATTTTTATTGTGATTTTCTCGGTCCATTGCATATGAATTCCACACCCGTTTGTCCGCGTATGACTGGATGAAAACAGAAATATCGGTTGTGCTTTGGCTAACTCAATCAGAAATGTTGTGAAAGCCTCTGTGTTTGTGTTTTCTAGATATTATCGATGGACTTTATTGTTTTGAATGTTTTTATCAGGGAACATTTAATTTTGTACCGTAGAAACACTAATTCGTTCATCATGGGGACACCACCTCTACAGATTCCTATTTTCTAGGGAGAAAGCTAGATTAACTGCGGCAAAGAAACATGATATTTCTGTTTCTATCGATGACATTTTATGCTGTTGCCTAGGGAAAAGACTTTGTTTTGCTCCAAAACCATTTTTACAGTGATTTTCTCGGTCCATTGCATACGAATTCCACACCAGTTTGTCCGGATATGACTGGATGAAAACAGAAATATCCGCTTGTGTTTTGGCTAACACAATCCGAAATATTGTGAAAGCCTCTGTGTTTGTGTTTTCCGGATATTATCAAGGGACTTTATTTTTTTTCAATGTTTTTTATCGGGGAACGTTTTATTTTGAGCTTGGATACAGTAGTTGGTTCCACATGGAGACACCAGCTGAACATATTCATATTTTCTACGGAGAAAGCTAGAGGATCTGCGGCAAACAAACATGATATTTCTGTTTGTATAGATGACATTTTATGCACTTGCCTAATGAAAAGACTTTGCTTTTCTCCAAAACCATTTTTACTGAGATTTTCCAGGTCCATTGCATACGAATTGCACACCAGTTTGTCCAGATAGGACTGGATGAAACCGGAAATATCGGTTGTGTTTTGGCTATCTCAATCAGAAATATTGTGAAAGCCTCTGTGTTTGTGTTTTCTTGATATTATCGATGGACTTTATTCATTTGAATGTTTTTTTTCAGGGAACATTTAATTTTATACTGTTGAAACACTAATTGGTTCATCATGGGGACACGAAATCTACACATTCGTATTTTCTAGGGAGAAAGCTAGAGGAACTGCGGCAAACAAACATGACATTTCTGTTTGTATAGATGACATTTTATGCACTTGCCTAACTAAAAGAATTTTCTTTTCTCCAAAACCATTTTTATGTGATTTCTTGGTACACTTCATATGAATTCCACACCAGTTTGTCCGGATATGACTGGATAAAACCGGAAATATCCGGTTTTGTTTTGGCAAAACAATCCCAAATATTGCTGCAGCCTCTGTATTTGTGTATTCCTGATATTATCCACAGACTTTATTTTCTTCAAAGTTTTTTATCAGGGAACATTTAATTTTGTACCTTGAAACACTAATTCGTTCATAATGGGAACAGCAGCTCTACACATTCGTATTTTCTAGGGAGAAAGCTAGAGGAACTGCGACAAACAAACATGATATTTCTGTTTGTATCGATGACATTTTATGCACTTGCCTAAAGAAAAGATTTTGCTATTCTCCAAAACCATTATTACTGTAATTTTCTCGGTCCATTACATACGAATTCCACACCAGTTTGTCCGGATATGACAAGATGAAACCGGAAATATCTGGTTTTGTTTTGGCTAACTCAATCCCAAATATTGTGAAAGCCTCTGTGTTTGTGTATTCCTGATATTAACCACAGACTTTATTGTTTTGAATGTTTTTTGTCGGGGAACATATAATTTTGTGCTTGGATACAGTAATTGGTTCCACATGGAGACACCAGCAGACCATATTCGTATTTTCTAGGGAGAAAGCTAGAGGAACTGCGAGAAACAAACATGATATTCCTGTTTGTATCGATGACATTTTATGCACTTGCCTAACAAAAAGACTTTGCTTTTCTCCAAAACCATTTTTATTGTGATTTTCTCGGTCCATTGCATATGAATTCCACACCCGTTTGTCCGCGTATGACTGGATGAAAACAGAAATATCGGTTGTGCTTTGGCTAACTCAATCAGAAATGTTGTGAAAGCCTCTGTGTTTGTGTTTTCTAGATATTATCGATGGACTTTATTGTTTTGAATGTTTTTATCAGGGAACATTTAATTTTGTACCGTAGAAACACTAATTCGTTCATCATGGGGACACCACCTCTACAGATTCCTATTTTCTAGGGAGAAAGCTAGATTAACTGCGGCAAAGAAACATGATATTTCTGTTTCTATCGATGACATTTTATGCTGTTGCCTAGGGAAAAGACTTTGTTTTGCTCCAAAACCATTTTTACAGTGATTTTCTCGGTCCATTGCATACGAATTCCACACCAGTTTGTCCGGATATGACTGGATGAAAACAGAAATATCCGCTTGTGTTTTGGCTAACACAATCCGAAATATTGTGAAAGCCTCTGTGTTTGTGTTTTCCGGATATTATCAAGGGACTTTATTTTTTTTCAATGTTTTTTATCGGGGAACGTTTTATTTTGAAGTTGGATACAGTAGTTGGTTCCACATGGAGACACCAGCTGAACATATTCATATTTTCTACGGAGAAAGCTAGAGGATCTGCGGCAAACAAACATGATATTTCTGTTTGTATAGATGACATTTTATGCACTTGCCTAATGAAAAGACTTTGCTTTTCTCCAAAACCATTTTTACTGAGATTTTCCAGGTCCATTGCATACGCATTGCACACCAGTTTGTCCAGATAGGACTGGATGAAACCGGAAATATCGGTTGTGTTTTGGCTATCTCAATCAGAAATATTGTGAAAGCCTCTGTGTTTGTGTTTTCTTGATATTATCGATGGACTTTATTCATTTGAATGTTTTTTTTCAGGGAACATTTAATTTTATACTGTTGAAACACTAATTGGTTCATCATGGGGACACGAAATCTACACATTCGTATTTTCTAGGGAGAAAGCTAGAGGAACTGCGGCAAACAAACATGACATTTCTGTTTGTATAGATGACATTTTATGCACTTGCCTAACTAAAAGAATTTGCTTTTCTCCAAAACCATTTTTATGTGATTTCTTGGTACACTTCATATGAATTCCACACCAGTTTGTCCGGATATGACTGGATAAAACCGGAAATATCCGGTTTTGTTTTGGCAAAACAATCCCAAATATTGCTGCAGCCTCTGTATTTGTGTATTCCTGATATTATCCACAGACTTTATTTTCTTCAAAGTTTTTTATCAGGGAACATTTAATTTTGTACCTTGAAACACTAATTCGTTCATAATGGGAACAGCAGCTCTACACATTCGTATTTTCTAGGGAGAAAGCTAGAGGAACTGCGACAAACAAACATGATATTTCTGTTTGTATCGATGACATTTTATGCACTTGCCTAAAGAAAAGATTTTGCTATTCTCCAAAACCATTATTACTGTAATTTTCTCGGTCCATTACATACGAATTCCACACCAGTTTGTCCGGATATGACAAGATGAAACCGGAAATATCTGGTTTTGTTTTGGCTAACTCAATCCCAAATATTGTGAAAGCCTCTGTGTTTGTGTATTCCTGATATTAACCACAGACTTTATTGTTTTGAATGTTTTTTGTCGGGGAACATATAATTTTGTGCTTGGATACAGTAATTGGTTCCACATGGAGACACCAGCAGACCATATTCGTATTTTCTAGGGAGAAAGCTAGAGGAACTGCGAGAAACAAACATGATATTCCTGTTTGTATCGATGACATTTTATGCACTTGCCTAACAAAAAGACTTTGCTTTTCTCCAAAACCATTTTTACTCTGATTTTATCAGCCCATTGCATATGAATTCCACAGCACTTTGTCTAGTTATGACTGGATGAAACCAGAAATATCCGGTTGTGTTTTGGGTAACTGAATCCGAAATATTGTGAAAGCCTCTGTGTTTGTGTTTTCTGGATATTATTGATGGACTTTATTGTTTTGAATATTTTTATCAGGGAACATTTAATTTTGTACCGTAGAAACACTAATTCGTTCATCATGGGGACACCACCTCTACAGATTCGTATTTTCTAGGGAGAAAGCTAGAGGAACTGCGGCAAACAAACATGATATTTCTGTTTGTATCGATGACATTTTATGCTGTTGCCTAGGGAAAAGACTTTGTTTTGCTCCAAAACCATTTTTACAGTGATTTTCTCGGACCATTGCATACGAATTCCACACCAGTTTGTCCGGATATGACTGGATGAAAACAGAAATATCCGCTTTTGTTTTGGCTAACACAATCCGAAATATTGTGAAAGCCTCTGTGTTTGTGTTTTCCGGATATTATCAAGGGACTTTATTTTTTTTCAATGTTTTTTATCGGGGAACATTTTATTTTGAGCTTGGATACAGTAGTTGGTTCCACATGGAGACACCAGCTGAACATATTCATATTTTCTACGGAGAAAGCTAGAGGATCTGCGGCAAACAAACATGATATTTCTGTTTGTATAGATGACATTTTATGCACTTGCCTAATGAAAAGACTTTGCTTTTCTCCAAAACCATTTTTACTGAGATTTTCCAGGTCCATTGCATACGAATTGCACACCAGTTTGTCCAGATAGGACTGGATGAAACCGGA
This sequence comes from Lepus europaeus, assembly GCF_033115175.1. Lineage (NCBI taxonomy): Eukaryota > Metazoa > Chordata > Mammalia > Lagomorpha > Leporidae > Lepus > Lepus europaeus. Next base: position 456,763 of record NW_026909615.1, read on the forward strand.
AATATCGGTTGTGTTTTGGCTATCTCAATCAGAAATATTGTGAAAGCCTCTGTGTTTGTGTTTTCTTGATATTATCGATGGACTTTATTCATTTGAATGTTTTTTTTCAGGGAACATTTAATTTTATACTGTTGAAACACTAATTGGTTCATCATGGGGACACGAAATCTACACATTCGTATTTTCTAGGGAGAAAGCTAGAGGAACTGCGGCAAACAAACATGACATTTCTGTTTGTATAGATGACATTTTATGCACTTGCCTAACTAAAAGAATTTGCTTTTCTCCAAAACCATTTTTATGTGATTTCTTGGTACACTTCATATGAATTCCACACCAGTTTGTCCGGATATGACTGGATAAAACCGGAAATATCCGGTTTTGTTTTGGCAAAACAATCCCAAATATTGCTGCAGCCTCTGTATTTGTGTATTCCTGATATTATCCACAGACTTTATTTTCTTCAAAGTTTTTTATCAGGGAACATTTAATTTTGTACCTTGAAACACTAATTCGTTCATAATGGGAACAGCAGCTCTACACATTCGTATTTTCTAGGGAGAAAGCTAGAGGAACTGTGACAAACAAACATGATATTTCTGTTTGTATCGATGACATTTTATGCACTTGCCTAAAGAAAAGATTTTGCTATTCTCCAAAACCATTATTACTGTAATTTTCTCGGTCCATTACATACGAATTCCACACCAGTTTGTCCGGATATGACAAGATGAAACCGGAAATATCTGGTTTTGTTTTGGCTAACTCAATCCCAAATATTGTGAAAGCCTCTGTGTTTGTGTATTCCTGATATTAACCACAGACTTTATTGTTTTGAATGTTTTTTGTCGGGGAACATATAATTTTGTGCTTGGATACAGTAATTGGTTCCACATGGAGACACCAGCAGACCATATTCGTATTTTCTAGGGAGAAAGCTAGAGGAACTGCGAGAAACAAACATGATATTCCTGTTTGTATCGATGACATTTTATGCACTTGCCTAACAAAAAGACTTTGCTTTTCTCCAAAACCATTTTTATTGTGATTTTCTCGGTCCATTGCATATGAATTCCACACCCGTTTGTCCGCGTATGACTGGATGAAAACAGAAATATCGGTTGTGCTTTGGCTAACTCAATCAGAAATGTTGTGAAAGCCTCTGTGTTTGTGTTTTCTAGATATTATCGATGGACTTTATTGTTTTGAATGTTTTTATCAGGGAACATTTAATTTTGTACCGTAGAAACACTAATTCGTTCATCATGGGGACACCACCTCTACAGATTCCTATTTTCTAGGGAGAAAGCTAGATTAACTGCGGCAAAGAAACATGATATTTCTGTTTCTATCGATGACATTTTATGCTGTTGCCTAGGGAAAAGACTTTGTTTTGCTCCAAAACCATTTTTACAGTGATTTTCTCGGTCCATTGCATACGAATTCCACACCAGTTTGTCCGGATATGACTGGATGAAAACAGAAATATCCGCTTTTGTTTTGGCTAACACAATCCGAAATATTGTGAAAGCCTCTGTGTTTGTGTTTTCCGGATATTATCAAGGGACTTTATTTTTTTTCAATGTTTTTTATCGGGGAACGTTTTATTTTGAAGTTGGATACAGTAGTTGGTTCCACATGGAGACACCAGCTGAACATATTCATATTTTCTACGGAGAAAGCTAGAGGATCTGCGGCAAACAAACATGATATTTCTGTTTGTATAGATGACATTTTATGCACTTGCCTAATGAAAAGACTTTGCTTTTCTCCAAAACCATTTTTACTGAGATTTTCCAGGTCCATTGCATACGCATTGCACACCAGTTTGTCCAGATAGGACTGGATGAAACCGGAAATATCGGTTGTGTTTTGGCTATCTCAATCAGAAATATTGTGAAAGCCTCTGTGTTTGTGTTTTCTTGATATTATCGATGGACTTTATTCATTTGAATGTTTTTTTTCAGGGAACATTTAATTTTATACTGTTGAAACACTAATTGGTTCATCATGGGGACACGAAATCTACACATTCGTATTTTCTAGGGAGAAAGCTAGAGGAACTGCGGCAAACAAACATGACATTTCTGTTTGTATAGATGACATTTTATGCACTTGCCTAACTAAAAGAATTTGCTTTTCTCCAAAACCATTTTTATGTGATTTCTTGGTACACTTCATATGAATTCCACACCAGTTTGTCCGGATATGACTGGATAAAACCGGAAATATCCGGTTTTGTTTTGGCAAAACAATCCCAAATATTGCTGCAGCCTCTGTATTTGTGTATTCCTGATATTATCCACAGACTTTATTTTCTTCAAAGTTTTTTATCAGGGAACATTTAATTTTGTACCTTGAAACACTAATTCGTTCATAATGGGAACAGCAGCTCTACACATTCGTATTTTCTAGGGAGAAAGCTAGAGGAACTGCGACAAACAAACATGATATTTCTGTTTGTATCGATGACATTTTATGCACTTGCCTAAAGAAAAGATTTTGCTATTCTCCAAAACCATTATTACTGTAATTTTCTCGGTCCATTACATACGAATTCCACACCAGTTTGTCCGGATATGACAAGATGAAACCGGAAATATCTGGTTTTGTTTTGGCTAACTCAATCCCAAATATTGTGAAAGCCTCTGTGTTTGTGTATTCCTGATATTAACCACAGACTTTGTTTTGAATGTTTTTTGTCGGGGAACATATAATTTTGTGCTTGGATACAGTAATTGGTTCCACATGGAGACACCAGCAGACCATATTCGTATTTTCTAGGGAGAAAGCTAGAGGAACTGCGAGAAACAAACATGATATTCCTGTTTGTATCGACGACATTTTATGCACTTGCCTAACAAAAAGACTTTGCTTTTCTCCAAAACCATTTTTACTCTGATTTTATCAGCCCATTGCATATGAATTCCACAGCACTTTGTCTAGTTATGACTGGATGAAACCAGAAATATCCGGTTGTGTTTTGGCTAACTGAATCCGAAATATTGTGAAAGCCTCTGTGTTTGTGTTTTCTGGATATTATTGATGGACTTTATTGTTTTGAATATTTTTATCAGGGAACATTTAATTTTGTACCGTAGAAACACTAATTCGTTCATCATGGGGACACCACCTCTACAGATTCGTATTTTCTAGGGAGAAAGCTAGAGGAACTGCGGCAAACAAACATGATATTTCTGTTTGTATCGATGACATTTTATGCTGTTGCCTAGGGAAAAGACTTTGTTTTGCTCCAAAACCATTTTTACAGTGATTTTCTCGGACCATTGCATACGAATTCCACACCAGTTTGTCCGGATATGACTGGATGAAAACAGAAATATCCGCTTTTGTTTTGGCTAACACAATCCGAAATATTGTGAAAGCCTCTGTGTTTGTGTTTTCCGGATATTATCAAGGGACTTTATTTTTTTTCAATGTTTTTTATCGGGGAACGTTTTATTTTGAGCTTGGATACAGTAGTTGGTTCCACATGGAGACACCAGCTGAACATATTCATATTTTCTACGGAGAAAGCTAGAGGATCTGCGGCAAACAAACATGATATTTCTGTTTGTATAGATGACATTTTATGCACTTGCCTAATGAAAAGACTTTGCTTTTCTCCAAAACCATTTTTACTGAGATTTTCCAGGTCCATTGCATACGCATTGCACACCAGTTTGTCCAGATAGGACTGGATGAAACCGGAAATATCGGTTGTGTTTTGGCTATCTCAATCAGAAATATTGTGAAAGCCTCTGTGTTTGTGTTTTCTTGATATTATCGATGGACTTTATTCATTTGAATGTTTTTTTTCAGGGAACATTTAATTTTATACTGTTGAAACACTAATTGGTTCATCATGGGGACACGAAATCTACACATTCGTATTTTCTAGGGAGAAAGCTAGAGGAACTGCGGCAAACAAACATGACATTTCTGTTTGTATAGATGACATTTTATGCACTTGCCTAACTAAAAGAATTTGCTTTTCTCCAAAACCATTTTTATGTGATTTCTTGGTACACTTCATATGAATTCCACACCAGTTTGTCCGGATATGACTGGATAAAACCGGAAATATCCGGTTTTGTTTTGGCAAAACAATCCCAAATATTGCTGCAGCCTCTGTATTTGTGTATTCCTGATATTATCCACAGACTTTATTTTCTTCAAAGTTTTTTATCAGGGAACATTTAATTTTGTACCTTGAAACACTAATTCGTTCATAATGGGAACAGCAGCTCTACACATTCGTATTTTCTAGGGAGAAAGCTAGAGGAACTGTGACAAACAAACATGATATTTCTGTTTGTATCGATGACATTTTATGCACTTGCCTAAAGAAAAGATTTTGCTATTCTCCAAAACCATTATTACTGTAATTTTCTCGGTCCATTACATACGAATTCCACACCAGTTTGTCCGGATATGACAAGATGAAACCGGAAATATCTGGTTTTGTTTTGGCTAACTCAATCCCAAATATTGTGAAAGCCTCTGTGTTTGTGTATTCCTGATATTAACCACAGACTTTATTGTTTTGAATGTTTTTTGTCGGGGAACATATAATTTTGTGCTTGGATACAGTAATTGGTTCCACATGGAGACACCAGCAGACCATATTCGTATTTTCTAGGGAGAAAGCTAGAGGAACTGCGAGAAACAAACATGATATTCCTGTTTGTATCGATGACATTTTATGCACTTGCCTAACAAAAAGACTTTGCTTTTCTCCAAAACCATTTTTACTCTGATTTTATCAGCCCATTGCATATGAATTCCACAGCACTTTGTCTAGTTATGACTGGATGAAACCAGAAATATCCGGTTGTGTTTTGGCTAACTGAATCCGAAATATTGTGAAAGCCTCTGTGTTTGTATTTTCTGGATATTATTGATGGACTTTATTGTTTTGAATATTTTTATCAGGGAACATTTAATTTTGTACCGTAGAAACACTAATTCGTTCATCATGGGGACACCACCTCTACAGATTCGTATTTTCTAGGGAGAAAGCTAGAGGAACTGCGGCAAACAAACATGATATTTCTGTTTGTATCGATGACATTTTATGCTGTTGCCTAGGGAAAAGACTTTGTTTTGCTCCAAAACCATTTTTACAGTGATTTTCTCGGACCATTGCATACGAATTCCACACCAGTTTGTCCGGATATGACTGGATGAAAACAGAAATATCCGCTTTTGTTTTGGCTAACACAATCCGAAATATTGTGAAAGCCTCTGTGTTTGTGTTTTCCGGATATTATCAAGGGACTTTATTTTTTTTCAATGTTTTTTATCGGGGAACGTTTTATTTTGAGCTTGGATACAGTAGTTGGTTCCACATGGAGACACCAGCTGAACATATTCATATTTTCTACGGAGAAAGCTAGAGGATCTGCGGCAAACAAACATGATATTTCTGTTTGTATAGATGACATTTTATGCACTTGCCTAATGAAAAGACTTTGCTTTTCTCCAAAACCATTTTTACTGAGATTTTCCAGGTCCATTGCATACGAATTGCACACCAGTTTGTCCAGATAGGACTGGATGAAACCGGAAATATCGGTTGTGTTTTGGCTATCTCAATCAGAAATATTGTGAAAGCCTCTGTGTTTGTGTTTTCTTGATATTATCGATGGACTTTATTCATTTGAATGTTTTTTTTCAGGGAACATTTAATTTTATACTGTTGAAACACTAATTGGTTCATCATGGGGACACGAAATCTACACATTCGTATTTTCTAGGGAGAAAGCTAGAGGAACTGCGGCAAACAAACATGACATTTCTGTTTGTATAGATGACATTTTATGCACTTGCCTAACTAAAAGAATTTGCTTTTCTCCAAAACCATTTTTATGTGATTTCTTGGTACACTTCATATGAATTCCACACCAGTTTGTCCGGATATGACTGGATAAAACCGGAAATATCCGGTTTTGTTTTGGCAAAACAATCCCAAATATTGCTGCAGCCTCTGTATTTGTGTATTCCTGATATTATCCACAGACTTTATTTTCTTCAAAGTTTTTTATCAGGGAACATTTAATTTTGTACCTTGAAACACTAATTCGTTCATAATGGGAACAGCAGCTCTACACATTCGTATTTTCTAGGGAGAAAGCTAGAGGAACTGTGACAAACAAACATGATATTTCTGTTTGTATCGATGACATTTTATGCACTTGCCTAAAGAAAAGATTTTGCTATTCTCCAAAATCATTATTACTGTAATTTTCTCGGTCCATTACATACGAATTCCACACCAGTTTGTCCGGATATGACAAGATGAAACCGGAAATATCTGGTTTTGTTTTGGCTAACTCAATCCCAAATATTGTGAAAGCCTCTGTGTTTGTGTATTCCTGATATTAACCACAGACTTTATTGTTTTGAATGTTTTTTGTCGGGGAACATATAATTTTGTGCTTGGATACAGTAATTGGTTCCACATGGAGACACCAGCAGACCATATTCGTATTTTCTAGGGAGAAAGCTAGAGGAACTGCGAGAAACAAACATGATATTCCTGTTTGTATCGATGACATTTTATGCACTTGCCTAACAAAAAGACTTTGCTTTTCTCCAAAACCATTTTTACTCTGATTTTATCAGCCCATTGCATATGAATTCCACAGCACTTTGTCTAGTTATGACTGGATGAAACCAGAAATATCCGGTTGTGTTTTGGCTAACTGAATCCGAAATATTGTGAAAGCCTCTGTGTTTGTGTTTTCTGGATATTATTGATGGACTTTATTGTTTTGAATATTTTTATCAGGGAACATTTAATTTTGTACCGTAGAAACACTAATTCGTTCATCATGGGGACACCACCTCTACAGATTCGTATTTTCTAGGGAGAAAGCTAGAGGAACTGCGGCAAACAAACATGATATTTCTGTTTGTATCGATGACATTTTATGCTGTTGCCTAGGGAAAAGACTTTGTTTTGCTCCAAAACCATTTTTACAGTGATTTTCTCGGACCATTGCATACGAATTCCACACCAGTTTGTCCGGATATGACTGGATGAAAACAGAAATATCCGCTTTTGTTTTGGCTAACACAATCCGAAATATTGTGAAAGCCTCTGTGTTTGTGTTTTCCGGATATTATCAAGGGACTTTATTTTTTTTCAATGTTTTTTATCGGGGAACGTTTTATTTTGAGCTTGGATACAGTAGTTGGTTCCACATGGAGACACCAGCTGAACATATTCATATTTTCTACGGAGAAAGCTAGAGGATCTGCGGCAAACAAACATGATATTTCTGTTTGTATAGATGACATTTTATGCACTTGCCTAATGAAAAGACTTTGCTTTTCTCCAAAACCATTTTTACTGAGATTTTCCAGGTCCATTGCATACGAATTGCACACCAGTTTGTCCAGATAGGACTGGATGAAACCGGAAATATCGGTTGTGTTTTGGCTATCTCAATCAGAAATATTGTGAAAGCCTCTGTGTTTGTGTTTTCTTGATATTATCGATGGACTTTATTCATTTGAATGTTTTTTTTCAGGGAACATTTAATTTTATACTGTTGAAACACTAATTGGTTCATCATGGGGACACGAAATCTACACATTCGTATTTTCTAGGGAGAAAGCTAGAGGAACTGCGGCAAACAAACATGACATTTCTGTTTGTATAGATGACATTTTATGCACTTGCCTAACTAAAAGAATTTGCTTTTCTCCAAAACCATTTTTATGTGATTTCTTGGTACACTTCATATGAATTCCACACCAGTTTGTCCGGATATGACTGGATAAAACCGGAAATATCCGGTTTTGTTTTGGCAAAACAATCCCAAATATTGCTGCAGCCTCTGTATTTGTGTATTCCTGATATTATCCACAGACTTTATTTTCTTCAAAGTTTTTTATCAGGGAACATTTAATTTTGTACCTTGAAACACTAATTCGTTCATAATGGGAACAGCAGCTCTACACATTCGTATTTTCTAGGGAGAAAGCTAGAGGAACTGCGACAAACAAACATGATATTTCTGTTTGTATCGATGACATTTTATGCACTTGCCTAAAGAAAAGATTTTGCTATTCTCCAAAACCATTATTACTGTAATTTTCTCGGTCCATTACATACGAATTCCACACCAGTTTGTCCGGATATGACAAGATGAAACCGGAAATATCTGGTTTTGTTTTGGCTAACTCAATCCCAAATATTGTGAAAGCCTCTGTGTTTGTGTATTCCTGATATTAACCACAGACTTTATTGTTTTGAATGTTTTTTGTCGGGGAACATATAATTTTGTGCTTGGATACAGTAATTGGTTCCACATGGAGACACCAGCAGACCATATTCGTATTTTCTAGGGAGAAAGCTAGAGGAACTGCGAGAAACAAACATGATATTCCTGTTTGTATCGATGACATTTTATGCACTTGCCTAACAAAAAGACTTTGCTTTTCTCCAAAACCATTTTTACTCTGATTTTATCAGCCCATTGCATATGAATTCCACAGCACTTTGTCTAGTTATGACTGGATGAAACCAGAAATATCCGGTTGTGTTTTGGCTAACTGAATCCGAAATATTGTGAAAGCCTCTGTGTTTGTGTTTTCTGGATATTATTGATGGACTTTATTGTTTTGAATATTTTTATCAGGGAACATTTAATTTTGTACCGTAGAAACACTAATTCGTTCATCATGGGGACACCACCTCTACAGATTCGTATTTTCTAGGGAGAAAGCTAGAGGAACTGCGGCAAACAAACATGATATTTCTGTTTGTATCGATGACATTTTATGCTGTTGCCTAGGGAAAAGACTTTGTTTTGCTCCAAAACCATTTTTACAGTGATTTTCTCGGACCATTGCATACGAATTCCACACCAGTTTGTCCGGATATGACTGGATGAAAACAGAAATATCCGCTTTTGTTTTGGCTAACACAATCCGAAATATTGTGAAAGCCTCTGTGTTTGTGTTTTCCGGATATTATCAAGGGACTTTATTTTTTTTCAATGTTTTTTATCGGGGAACGTTTTATTTTGAGCTTGGATACAGTAGTTGGTTCCACATGGAGACACCAGCTGAACATATTCATATTTTCTACGGAGAAAGCTAGAGGATCTGCGGCAAACAAACATGATATTTCTGTTTGTATAGATGACATTTTATGCACTTGCCTAATGAAAAGACTTTGCTTTTCTCCAAAACCATTTTTACTGAGATTTTCCAGGTCCATTGCATACGCATTGCACACCAGTTTGTCCAGATAGGACTGGATGAAACCGGAAATATCGGTTGTGTTTTGGCTATCTCAATCAGAAATATTGTGAAAGCCTCTGTGTTTGTGTTTTCTTGATATTATCGATGGACTTTATTCATTTGAATGTTTTTTTTCAGGGAACATTTAATTTTGTACCGTAGAAACACTAATTCGTTCATCATGGGGACACCACCTCTACAGATTCGTATTTTCTAGGGAGAAAGCTAGAGGATCTGCGGCAAACAAACATGATATTTCTGTTTGTATAGATGACATTTTATGCACTTACCTAACGACAAGACTTTCTTTTTCTCCAAAACCATTTGTACTGTGATTTTCTCGGTCCATTGCATAGGAATTGCACACCACTTTGTCCGGATATGACCGGATGAAATCAGAAATATCCGGTTGTGTTTTGACTAACTCAATCCGAAATATTGTGAAAGCCTCTGTGTTTGTGTTTTCTGGATATTATCCACAGACTTTATTCTTTTTGTTTTGAATGTTTTTATGAGGGAACATTTAATTTTGTACCGTGGAAACACTAATGGGTTCATCATGGGAACAGCAGCTCTACACATTCGTATTTTCTTGGGAGAAAGCTAGAGGAACTGCGGCAAACATACAATATTTCTGTTTGTATCGATGACATTTTATACACTTGCCTAACGAAAAGACTTTGCTTTTCTCCAAACGTTTTTTACTGTGATTTTCTCGGTCCATTGCATACGAATACCATACCAGTTTGTCCGGATATGACTGGATGAAACCAGAAATACCCGGTTGTGTTTTGGCTAACTCAATCCCAAATATTGCTACAGCCTCTGTGTTTGTGTTTTCTGGATATTATCATCAGACTTTATTTTTTTTGAATGTTTTTTTATCGGGGAACATTTTATTTTGAGCTTGGATACAGTAATTCGTCCACATGGACACCAGCTGAATATATTCGTATTTTTATGGAAAAGCTAGAGGAACTGCGGCAAACAAACATATTTCTTTTGTATAGATGACATTTTATGCACTTGCCTAATGAAAAGACTTTGCTTTTCTCCAAAACCATTTTTACTGTGAATATCTCTGTCCATTGCATACGAATTCCACACCAGTTTACCGGATATGACTGGATGAAACCAGAAATATCCGGTTTTGTTTTGGCTAACTCAATCCCAGGTATTGCTACAGCCTCTGTGTTTGTGTATTCCTGATATTATCCACGGACTTTATTGTTTTGAATGTTTTTATCAGGGAACATTTCATTTTGTGCTTGGAATCACTAATTGGTTCCACATGGAGACACCAGCTCTACACATTCGTATTTTCTAGGGAGAAAGCTAGAGGAACTGCGGCAAACAAACATGATATTTCTGTTTCTATCGATGACATTTTATGCATTTGCCTAACGAAAAGACTTTGCTTTTCTCCAAAACCATTTTTACTGTGATTTTCTCAGTCGATTGCATACGAATTCCACACCACTTTGTCCGGATATGACTGGATGAAAACAGAAATATCCGGTTGTGTTTTGTCTATCTCAATCCGAAATATTGTGAAAACCTCTGTGTTTGTGTTTTCTGGATATATTCAAGGGACTTTATTTTTTTGAATGTTTTTTATCAGAGAACATTTTATTTTGAGCTTGACTACAGTATTTGTTCCACATGGAGACACCAGCTGTATATATTCGTATTTTCTAGGGAGGAAGCTAGAGGAACTGCCGCAAACAAACATGATATTTCTGTTTCTATCGATGACATTTTATGCACTTGCCTAACGTAAAGACTTTGCTTTTCTCCAAAAAATTTTTTACTTTGGTTTTCTCTGTCCATTGCATCCGAATTCCAAACCACCTTGTCCTGATATCACTGGATGAAACCAGAAATATCCAGTTGTGTTTTGGCTAACTCAATCCGAAATATTGCTACAGCCTCTGTGTTTGTGTTTTCTGGATATTATCGATGGACTTTATTGTTTTGAATATTTTTATCAGGGAACATTTATTTTTGTACCATAGAAACTTCAATTGGTTCATCGTGGGGACACCAGCTCTACACATTCATATTTTCTAGGGAGAAAGCTAGAGGAACTGCGGTAAACAAACATGATATTTCTGTTGGTCTAGATGACATTTTATGCACTTGCGTAATGAAAAGACTTTGCTATTCTCCAAAACCATTTTTACTGTGATTTTCTCGGTCCATTGCATACGAATTCCACAACAGTTTGTCCGGATAAGACTGGATGAAACCGGAAATATCAGGTTTTGTTTTAGCTAACTCAATCCCAGATATTGCAACAGCCTCTGTGTTTGTTTATTCCTGATATTTTCCACGGACTTTATTGTTTGAATGTATTTATCGGGAAACATTTAATTTTGTGCTTGGAGTCACTACTTGGTTCCACATGGAGATACCAGCTCTACACATTCTTATTTTCTAGTGAGAAAGCTAGAGGAACTGCGACGAACAAACATGATATTTCTGTTTGTATAGATGACATTTTATGCACTTGCCTAACGAATAGACTTTGCTTTTCTCCAAAACCTTTTTTACTGTGATTTTCTCAGCCCAAAGCATAGGAAATCCACACCACTTTTTCCATATATGATAGGATGAAACCAGAAATATCCGGTTGTGTTTTGGCTAACTCAATCCCAAATATTGCTACAGCCTCTGTGTTTGTTTTTTCCGGATATTATCCACCTACTTTATTGTTTTCAATGTTTTTTATCGGGGAATATTTTATGTTGAGCTTGGATAGAGTAATTGGTTCCACATGGAGACACCAGCTCTACATATTCGTATTTTCTAGGGAGAAACTAGAGGATCTGCGGCAAAGGAACCTGATATTTCTGTTTGTATCGATGATGTTTTATGCACTTGCCTAAGGAAAAGACTTTGCTTTTCTCCAAAACCATTTTTAGTCTGATTTTCTCAGCCCATTGCATATGAACTCCACACCAGTTTGTCCGGATATGACTGGATGAAACCAGAAATATCCGGTTTTGTTTTGGCTAACTCAATCCCAGATATTGCTACAGCTTCTGTGTTTGTGTATTCCTGATATCATCCACGGACTTTATTGTTTGGCATGTTTTTTATCAGGGAACATTTAATTTAGTGCTTGGAATCACTACTTGGTTGCACATGGAGACACCAGCTCTACACATTCGTATTTTCTAGGGAGAAAACTAGAGAAACTGCGACAAACAAACATGATATTTCTGTTTGTATCGAAGATATTTTATGCATTTGCCTAAGGAAAAGACTTTGCTTTTCTCCAAAACCATTTGTACTGTGAATTTCTCAGTCCATTGCATACGAATTCCACACCAGTTTGTCCGGATGTGACTGGATGAAACCAGAAATATCCGGTTGTGTTTTGTCTAACTCAATCCGAAATATTGTGAAAGCCTCTGTGTTTGTTTTTTCTGGATATTACTGATGGACTTTATTGTTTTGAATGTTTTTATCAGGGAACATTTCATTTTGTACCGTGGAATCACTAATTGGTTCATCATGGGGACACCAGCTCTACACATTCGTATATTCTAGGGAGAAAGCTAGAGGAACTGTGGGAAACAAACCTGATATTTCTGTTTGTATCGATGACATTTCATGCACTTGCCTAACGACAAGACTTTCTTTTCCTCCAAAACCATTTGTACTGTGATTTTCTCGGTCCATTGCATAGGAATTCCACACCACTTTGTCCGGATATGACCGGATGAAATCAGAAATATCCGGTTGTGTTTTGGCTAACTCACTCCGAAATATTGTGAAAGCCTCTGTGTTTGTGTTTTCTGGATATTATCCACGGACTTTATTCTTTTTGTTTTGAATGTTTTTATGAGGGAACATTTAATTTTGTACCGTGGAAACACTAATGGGTTCATCATGGGAACAGCAGCTCTACACATTCGTATTTTCTTGGGAGAAAGCTAGAGGAACTGCGGCAAACATACAATATTTCTGTTTGTATCGATGACATTTTATACACTTGCCTAACGAAAAGACTTTGCTTTTCTCCAAACGTTTTTTACTGTGATTTTCTCGGTCCATTGCATACGAATACCATACCAGTTTGTCCGGATATGACTGGATGAAACCAGAAATACCCGGTTGTGTTTTGGCTAACTCAATCCCAAATATTGCTACAGCCTCTGTGTTTGTGTTTTCTGGATATTATCATCAGACTTTATTTTTTTTGAATGTTTTTTTTATCGGGGAACATTTTATTTTGAGCTTGGATACAGTAATTCGTCCACATGGACACCAGCTGAATATATTCGTATTTTTATGGAAAAGCTAGAGGAACTGCGGCAAACAAACATATTTCTTTTGTATAGATGACATTTTATGCACTTGCCTAATGAAAAGACTTTGCTTTACTCCAAAACCATTTTTACTGTGAATATCTCTGTCCATTGCATACGAATTCCACACCAGTTTACCGGATATGACTGGATGAAACCAGAAATATCCGGTTTTGTTTTGGCTAACTCAATCCCAGGTATTGCTACAGCCTCTGTGTTTGTGTATTCCTGATATTATCCACGGACTTTATTGTTTTGAATGTTTTTATCAGGGAACATTTCATTTTGTGCTTGGAATCACTAATTGGTTCCACATGGAGACACCAGCTCTACACATTCGTATTTTCTAGGGAGAAAGCTAGAGGAACTGCGGCAAACAAACATGATATTTCTGTTTCTATCGATGACATTTTATGCATTTGCCTAATGAAAAGACTTTGCTTTTCTCCAAAACCATTTTTACTGTGATTTTCTCAGTCGATTGCATACGAATTCCACACCACTTTGTCCGGATATGACTGGATGAAAACAGAAATATCCGGTTGTGTTTTGTCTATCTCAATCCGAAATATTGTGAAAACCTCTGTGTTTGTGTTTTCTGGATATATTCAAGGGACTTTATTTTTTTGAATGTTTTTTATCAGAGAACATTTTATTTTGAGCTTGACTACAGTATTTGTTCCACATGGAGACACCAGCTGTATATATTCGTATTTTCTAGGGAGGAAGCTAGAGGAACTGCCGCAAACAAACATGATATTTCTGTTTCTATCGATGACATTTTATGCACTTGCCTAACGTAAAGACTTTGCTTTTCTCCAAAAAATTTTTTACTTTGGTTTTCTCTGTCCATTGCATCCGAATTCCAAACCACCTTGTCCTGATATCACTGGATGAAACCAGAAATATCCAGTTGTGTTTTGGCTAACTCAATCCGAAATATTGCTACAGCCTCTGTGTTTGTGTTTTCTGGATATTATCGATGGACTTTATTGTTTTGAATATTTTTATCAGGGAACATTTATTTTTGTACCATAGAAACTTCAATTGGTTCATCGTGGGGACACCAGCTCTACACATTCATATTTTCTAGGGAGAAAGCTAGAGGAACTGCGGTAAACAAACATGATATTTCTGTTGGTCTAGATGACATTTTATGCACTTGCGTAATGAAAAGACTTTGCTATTCTCCAAAACCATTTGTACTGTGATTTTCTCGGTCCATGGCATACGAATTCCACAACAGTTTGTCCGGATAAGACTGGATGAAACCGGAAATATCAGGTTTTGTTTTAGCTAACTCAATCCCAGATATTGCAACAGCCTCTGTGTTTGTTTATTCCTGATATTTTCCACGGACTTTATTGTTTGAATGTATTTATCGGGAAACATTTAATTTTGTGCTTGGAGTCACTACTTGGTTCCACATGGAGATACCAGCTCTACACATTCTTATTTTCTAGTGAGAAAGCTAGAGGAACTGCGACGAACAAACATGATATTTCTGTTTGTATAGATGACATTTTATGCACTTGCCTAACGAATAGACTTTGCTTTTCTCCAAAACCTTTTTTACTGCGATTTTCTCAGCCCAAAGCATAGGAAATCCACACCACTTTTTCCATATATGATAGGATGAAACCAGAAATATCCGGTTGTGTTTTGGCTAACTCAATCCCAAATATTGCTACAGCCTCTGTGTTTGTTTTTTCCAGATATTATCTACCTACTTTATTGTTTTCAATGTTTTTTATCGGGGAATATTTTATGTTGAGCTTGGATAGAGTAATTGGTTCCACATGGAGACACCAGCTCTACATATTCGTATTTTCTAGGGAGAAACTAGAGGATCTGCGGCAAAGGAACCTGATATTTCTGTTTGTATCGATGATGTTTTATGCACTTGCCTAAGGAAAAGACTTTGCTTTTCTCCAAAACCATTTTTAGTCTGATTTTCTCAGCCCATTGCATATGAACTCCACACCAGTTTGTCCGGATATGACTGGATGAAACCAGAAATATCCGGTTTTGTTTTGGCTAACTCAATCCCAGATATTGCTACAGCCTCTGTGTTTGTGTATTCCTGATATTATCCACGGACTTTATTGTTTTGAATGTTTTTATCAGGGAACATTTCATTTTGTGCTTGGAATCACTAATTGGTTCCACATGGAGACACCAGCTCTACACATTCGTATTTTCTAGGGAGAAAGCTAGAGGAACTGCGGCAAACAAACATGATATTTCTGTTTCTATCGATGACATTTTATGCATTTGCCTAACGAAAAGACTTTGCTTTTCTCCAAAACCATTTTTACTGTGATTTTCTCAGTCGATTGCATACGAATTCCACACCACTTTGTCCGGATATGACTGGATGAAAACAGAAATATCCGGTTGTGTTTTGTCTATCTCAATCCGAAATATTGTGAAAACCTCTGTGTTTGTGTTTTCTGGATATATTCAAGGGACTTTATTTTTTTGAATGTTTTTTATCAGAGAACATTTTATTTTGAGCTTGACTACAGTATTTGTTCCACATGGAGACACCAGCTGTATATATTCGTATTTTCTAGGGAGGAAGCTAGAGGAACTGCCGCAAACAAACATGATATTTCTGTTTCTATCGATGACATTTTATGCACTTGCCTAACGTAAAGACTTTGCTTTTCTCCAAAAAATTTTTTACTTTGGTTTTCTCTGTCCATTGCATCCGAATTCCAAACCACCTTGTCCTGATATCACTGGATGAAACCAGAAATATCCAGTTGTGTTTTGGCTAACTCAATCCGAAATATTGCTACAGCCTCTGTGTTTGTGTTTTCTGGATATTATCGATGGACTTTATTGTTTTGAATATTTTTATCAGGGAACATTTATTTTTGTACCATAGAAACTTCAATTGGTTCATCGTGGGGACACCAGCTCTACACATTCATATTTTCTAGGGAGAAAGCTAGAGGAACTGCGGTAAACAAACATGATATTTCTGTTGGTCTAGATGACATTTTATGCACTTGAGTAATGAAAAGACTTTGCTATTCTCCAAAACCATTTTTACTGTGATTTTCTCGGTCCATTGCATACGAATTCCACAACAGTTTGTCCGGATAAGACTGGATGAAACCGGAAATATCAGGTTTTGTTTTAGCTAACTCAATCCCAGATATTGCAACAGCCTCTGTGTTTGTTTATTCCTGATATTTTCCACGGACTTTATTGTTTGAATGTATTTATCGGGAAACATTTAATTTTGTGCTTGGAGTCACTACTTGGTTCCACATGGAGATACCAGCTCTACACATTCTTATTTTCTAGTGAGAAAGCTAGAGGAACTGCGACGAACAAACATGATATTTCTGTTTGTATAGATGACATTTTATGCACTTGCCTAACGAATAGACTTTGCTTTACTCCAAAACCTTTTTTACTGTGATTTTCTCAGCCCAAAGCATAGGAAATCCACACCACTTTTTCCATATATGATAGGATGAAACCAGAAATATCCGGTTGTGTTTTGGCTAACTCAATCCCAAATATTGCTACAGCCTCTGTGTTTGTTTTTTCCAGATATTATCCACCTACTTTATTGTTTTCAATGTTTTTTATCGGGGAATATTTTATGTTGAGCTTGGATAGAGTAATTGGTTCCACATGGAGACACCAGCTCTACATATTCGTATTTTCTAGGGAGAAACTAGAGGATCTGCGGCAAAGGAACCTGATATTTCTGTTTGTATCGATGATGTTTTATGCACTTGCCTAAGGAAAAGACTTTGCTTTTCTCCAAAACCATTTTTAGTCTGATTTTCTCAGCCCATTGCATATGAACTCCACACCAGTTTGTCCGGATATGACTGGATGAAACCAGAAATATCCGGTTTTGTTTTGGCTAACTCAATCCCAGATATTGCTACAGCCTCTGTGTTTGTGTATTCCTGATATCATCCACGGACTTTATTGTTTTGCATGTTTTTTATCAGGGAACATTTAATTTAGTGCTTGGAATCACTACTTGGTTGCACATGGAGACACCAGCTCTACACATTCGTATTTTCTAGGGAGAAAACCTGAGAAACTGCGACAAACAAACATGATATTTCTGTTTGTATCGAAGATATTTTATGCATTTGCCTAAGGAAAAGACTTTGCTTTTCTCCAAAACCATTTGTACTGTGATTTTCTCGGTCCATTGCATACGAATTCCACACCAGTTTGTCCGGATGTGACTGGATGAAACCAGAAATATCCGGTTGTGTTTTGTCTAACTCAATCCGAAATATTGTGAAAGCCTCTGTGTTTGTTTGTTCTGGATATTACTGATGGACTTTATTGTTTTGAATGTTTTTATCAGGGAACATTTCATTTTGTAGCGTTGAAACACTAATTGGTTCATCATGGGGACACCAGCTCTACACATTCGTATATTCTAGGGAGAAAGCTAGAGGAACTGCGGGAAACAAACCTGATATTTCTGTTTGTATCGATGACATTTTATGCACTTGCCTAATGAAAAGACTTTGCTTTTCTCCAAAACCATTTTTCTGTGATTTCTCGGTACATGTCATATGAATTCCACAACAGATTGTCCGGATATGACTGGATAAAACTGGAAATATCCGGTTGTGTTTTGGCTAACTCAATCCCCAAAATTGCTGCAGCCTCTGTGTTTGTATTTTCTGGATATTATCGATGGACTTTATTGTTTGAATACTTTTATCAGGGAACATTCAATTTTGTACCGTGGAAACACTAATTGGTTCATCATGGGGACACCAGCTCTACAGATTCCTATTTTCTAGGGAGAACGCTAGAGGAACTGCGGCAAACAAACATGACATTTCTGTTTGTATAGATGACAGTTTATGCACTTGCCTAATGAAAAGACTTTGCTTTTCTCCAAAACCATTTTTACTGTGATTTTCTCGGTACATGTCATATGAATTCCACAACAGATTGTCCGGATATGACTGGATAAAACCGGAAATATCCGGTTTTTGTTTTGGCCAACTCAATCCCAGATATTGCTACAGCCTCTGTGTTTGCGTATTCCTGATATTATCCACGGACTTCATTGTTTTGAATGTTTTGTATCAGGGAACATTTAATTTTGTACCGTGGAATCACTAACTGATTCCACATGGAGACACCAGCTCTACACATTCGTATTTTCTAGGGAGAAAGCTAGAGGAACTGCGGCAAACAAACATGATATTTCTGTTTGTCTAGATGACATTTTATGCACTTGCCTAACGACAAGACTTTCTTTTTCTCCAAAACCATTTGTACTGTGATTTTCTCGGTCCATTGCATAGGAATTCCACACCACTTTGTCCGGATATGACCGGATGAAATCAGAAATATCCGGTTGTGTTTTGGCTAACTCAATCCGAAATATTGTGAAAGCCTCTGTGTTTGTGTTTTCTGGATATTATCCACGGACTTTATTCTTTTTGTTTTGAATGTTTTTATGAGGGAACATTTAATTTTGTACCGTGGAAACACTAATGGGTTCATCATGGGAACAGCAGCTCTACACATTCGTGTTTTCTTGGGAGAAAGCTAGAGGAACTGCGGCAAACATACAATATTTCTGTTTGTATCGATGACATTTTATACACTTGCCTAACGAAAAGACTTTGCTTTTCTCCAAACGTTTTTTACTGTGATTTTCTCGGTCCATTGCATACGAATACCATACCAGTTTGTCCGGATATGACTGGATGAAACCAGAAATACCCGGTTGTGTTTTGGCTAACTCAATCCGAAATATTGCTACAGCCTCTGTGTTTGTGTTTTCTGGATATTATCATCAGACTTTATTTTTTTTGAATGTTTTTTTATCGGGGAACATTTTATTTTGAGCTTGGATACAGTAATTCGTCCACATGGACACCAGCTGAATATATTCGTATTTTTATGGAAAAGCTAGAGGAACTGCGGCAAACAAACATATTTCTTTTGTATAGATGACATTTTATGCACTTGCCTAATGAAAAGACTTTGCTTTACTCCAAAACCATTTTTACTGTGAATATCTCTGTCCATTGCATACGAATTCCACACCAGTTTACCGGATATGACTGGATGAAACCAGAAATATCCGGTTTTGTTTTGGCTAACTCAATCCCAGATATTGCTACAGCCTCTGTGTTTGTGTATTCCTGATATTATCCACGGACTTTATTGTTTTGAATGTTTTTATCAGGGAACATTTCATTTTGTGCTTGGAATCACTAATTGGTTCCACATGGAGACACCAGCTCTACACATTCGTATTTTCTAGGGAGAAAGCTAGAGGAACTGCGGCAAACAAACATGATATTTCTGTTTCTATCGATGACATTTTATGCATTTGCCTAACGAAAAGACTTTGCTTTTCTCCAAAACCATTTTTACTGTGATTTTCTCAGTCGATTGCATACGAATTCCACACCACTTTGTCCGGATATGACTGGATAAAAACAGAAATATCCGGTTGTGTTTTGTCTATCTCAATCCGAAATATTGTGAAAACCTCTGTGTTTGTGTTTTCTGGATATATTCAAGGGACTTCATTTTTTTGAATGTTTTTTATCAGAGAACATTTTATTTTGAGCTTGACTACAGTATTTGTTCCACATGGAGACACCAGCTGTATATATTCGTATTTTCTAGGGAGGAAGCTAGAGGAACTGCCGCAAACAAACATGATATTTCTGTTTCTATCGATGACATTTTATGCACTTGCGTAATGAAAAGACTTTGCTATTCTCCAAAACCATTTTTACTGTGATTTTCTTGGTCCATTGCATACGAATTCCACAACAGTTTGTCCGGATAAGACTGGATGAAACCGGAAATATCAGGTTTTGTTTTAGCTAACTCAATCCCAGATATTGCAACAGCCTCTGTGTTTGTTTATTCCTGATATTTTCCACGGACTTTATTGTTTGAATGTATTTATCGGGAAACATTTAATTTTGTGCTTGGAGTCACTACTTGGTTCCACGTGGAGATACCAGCTCTACACATTCTTATTTTCTAGTGAGAAAGCTAGAGGAACTGCGACGAACAAACATGATATTTCTGTTTGTATAGATGACATTTTATGCACTTGCCTAACGAATAGACTTTGCTTTTCTCCAAAATCTTTTTTACTGTGATTTTCTCAGCCCAAAGCATAGGAAATCCACACCACTTTTTCCATATATGATAGGATGAAACCAGAAATATCCGGTTGTGTTTTGGCTAACTCAATCCCAAATATTGCTACAGCCTCTGTGTTTGTTTTTTCCGGATATTATCCACCTACTTTATTGTTTTCAATGTTTTTTATCGGGGGATATTTTATGTTGAGCTTGGATAGAGTAATTGGTTCCACATGGAGACACCAGCTCTACATATTCGTATTTTCTAGGGAGAAACTAGAGGATCTGCGGCAAAGGAACCTGATATTTCTGTTTGTATTGATGATGTTTTATGCACTTGCCTAAGGAAAAGACTTTGCTTTTCTCCAAAACCATTTTTAGTCTGATTTTCTCAGCCCATTGCATATGAACTCCACACCAGTTTGTCCGGATATGACTGGATGAAACCAGAAATATCTGGTTTTGTTTTGGCTAACTCAATCCCAGATATTGCTACAGCCTCTGTGTTTGTGTATTCCTGATATCATCCACGGACTTTATTGTTTTGCATGTTTTTTATCAGGGAACATTTAATTTAGTGCTTGGAATCACTACTTGGTTGCACATGGAGACACCAGCTCTACACATTCGTATTTTCTAGGGAGAAAACCTGAGAAACTGCGACAAACAAACATGATATTTCTGTTTGTATCGAAGATATTTTATGCATTTGCCTAAGGAAAAGACTTTGCTTTTCTCCAAAACCATTTGTACTGTGATTTTCTCGGTCCATTGCATACGAATTCCACACCAGTTTGTCCGGATGTGACTGGATGAAACCAGAAATATCCGGTTGTGTTTTGTCTAACTCAATCCGAAATATTGTGAAAGCCTCTGTGTTTGTTTTTTCTGGATATTACTGATGGACTTTATTGTTTTGAATGTTTTTATCAGGGAACATTTCATTTTGTAGCGTTGAAACACTAATTGGTTCATCATGGGGACACCAGCTCTACACATTCGTATATTCTAGGGAGAAAGCTAGAGGAACTGCGGGAAACAAACCTGATATTTCTGTTTGTATCGATGACATTTTATGCACTTGCCTAATGAAAAGACTTTGCTTTTCTCCAAAACCATTTTTCTGTGATTTCTCGGTACATGTCATATGAATTCCACAACAGATTGTCCGGATATGACTGGATAAAACTGGAAATATCCGGTTGTGTTTTGGCTAACTCAATCCCCAAAATTGCTGCAGCCTCTGTGTTTGTATTTTCTGGATATTATCGATGGACTTTATTGTTTGAATACTTTTATCAGGGAACATTCAATTTTGTACCGTGGAAACACTAATTGGTTCATCATGGGGACACCAGCTCTACAGATTCCTATTTTCTAGGGAGAACGCTAGAGGAACTGCGGCAAACAAACATGACATTTCTGTTTGTATAGATGACAGTTTATGCACTTGCCTAATGAAAAGACTTTGCTTTTCTCCAAAACCATTTTTACTGTGATTTTCTCGGTACATGTCATATGAATTCCACAACAGATTGTCCGGATATGACTGGATAAAACCGGAAATATCCGGTTTTTGTTTTGGCCAACTCAATCCCAGATATTGCTACAGCCTCTGTGTTTGCGTATTCCTGATATTATCCACGGACTTCATTGTTTTGAATGTTTTGTATCAGGGAACATTTAATTTTGTACCGTGGAATCACTAACTGATTCCACATGGAGACACCAGCTCTACACATTCGTATTTTCTAGGGAGAAAGCTAGAGGAACTGCGGCAAACAAACATGATATTTCTGTTTGTCTAGATGACATTTTATGCACTTGCCTAACGACAAGACTTTCTTTTTCTCCAAAACCATTTGTACTGTGATTTTCTCGGTCCATTGCATAGGAATTCCACACCACTTTGTCCGGATATGACCGGATGAAATCAGAAATATCCGGTTGTGTTTTGGCTAACTCAATCCGAAATATTGTGAAAGCCTCTGTGTTTGTGTTTTCTGGATATTATCCACGGACTTTATTCTTTTTGTTTTGAATGTTTTTATGAGGGAACATTTAATTTTGTACCGTGGAAACACTAATGGGTTCATCATGGGAACAGCAGCTCTACACATTCGTATTTTCTTGGGAGAAAGCTAGAGGAACTGCGGCAAACATACAATATTTCTGTTTGTATCGATGACATTTTATACACTTGCCTAACGAAAAGACTTTGCTTTTCTCCAAACGTTTTTTACTGTGATTTTCTCGGTCCATTGCATACGAATACCATACCAGTTTGTCCGGATATGACTGGATGAAACCAGAAATACCCGGTTGTGTTTTGGCTAACTCAATCCCAAATATTGCTACAGCCTCTGTGTTTGTGTTTTCTGGATATTATCATCAGACTTTATTTTTTTTTGAATGTTTTTTTATCGGGGAACATTTTATTTTGAGCTTGGATACAGTAATTCGTCCACATGGACACCAGCTGAATATATTCGTATTTTTATGGAAAAGCTAGAGGAACTGCGGCAAACAAACATATTTCTTTTGTATAGATGACATTTTATGCACTTGCCTAATGAAAAGACTTTGCTTTACTCCAAAACCATTTTTACTGTGAATATCTCTGTCCATTGCATACGAATTCCACACCAGTTTACCGGATATGACTGGATGAAACCAGAAATATCCGGTTTTGTTTTGGCTAACTCAATCCCAGGTATTGCTACAGCCTCTGTGTTTGTGTATTCCTGATATTATCCACGGACTTTATTGTTTTGAATGTTTTTATCAGGGAACATTTCATTTTGTGCTTGGAATCACTAATTGGTTCCACATGGAGACACCAGCTCTACACATTCGTATTTTCTAGGGAGAAAGCTAGAGGAACTGCGGCAAACAAACATGATATTTCTGTTTCTATCGATGACATTTTATGCATTTGCCTAACGAAAAGACTTTGCTTTTCTCCAAAACCATTTTTACTGTGATTTTCTCAGTCGATTGCATACGAATTCCACACCACTTTGTCCGGATATGACTGGATGAAAACAGAAATATCCGGTTGTGTTTTGTCTATCTCAATCCGAAATATTGTGAAAACCTCTGTGTTTGTGTTTTCTGGATATATTCAAGGGACTTTATTTTTTTGAATGTTTTTTATCAGAGAACATTTTATTTTGAGCTTGACTACAGTATTTGTTCCACATGGAGACACCAGCTGTATATATTCGTATTTTCTAGGGAGGAAGCTAGAGGAACTGCCGCAAACAAACATGATATTTCTGTTTCTATCGATGACATTTTATGCACTTGCCTAACGTAAAGACTTTGCTTTTCTCCAAAAAAATTTTTACTTTGGTTTTCTCTGTCCATTGCATCCGAATTCCAAACCACCTTGTCCTGATATCACTGGATGAAACCAGAAATATCCAGTTGTGTTTTGGCTAACTCAATCCGAAATATTGCTACAGCCTCTGTGTTTGTGTTTTCTGGATATTATCGATGGACTTTATTGTTTTGAATATTTTTATCAGGGAACATTTATTTTTGTACCATAGAAACTTCAATTGGTTCATCGTGGGGACACCAGCTCTACACATTCATATTTTCTAGGGAGAAAGCTAGAGGAACTGAGGTAAACAAACATGATATTTCTGTTGGTCTAGATGACATTTTATGCACTTGCGTAATGAAAAGACTTTGCTATTCTCCAAAACCATTTTTACTGTGATTTTCTCGGTACATGTCATACGAATTCCACAACAGTTTGTCCGGATAAGACTGGATGAAACCGGAAATATCAGGTTTTGTTTTAGCTAACTCAATCCCAGATATTGCAACAGCCTCTGTGTTTGTTTATTCTTGATATTTTCCACGGACTTTATTGTTTGAATGTATTTATCGGGAAACATTTAATTTTGTGCTTGGAGTCACTACTTGGTTCCACATGGAGATACCAGCTCTACACATTCTTATTTTCTAGTGAGAAAGCTAGAGGAACTGCGACGAACAAACATGATATTTCTGTTTGTATAGATGACATTTTATGCACTTGCCTAACGAATAGACTTTGCTTTTCTCCAAAACCTTTTTTACTGTGATTTTCTCAGCCCAAAGCATAGGAAATCCACACCACTTTTTCCATATATGATAGGATGAAACCAGAAATATCCGGTTGTGTTTTGGCTAACTCAATCCCAAATATTGCTACAGCCTCTGTGTTTGTTTTTTCCGGATATTATCCACCTACTTTATTGTTTTCAATGTTTTTTATCGGGGGATATTTTATGTTGAGCTTGGATAGAGTAATTGGTTCCACATGGAGACACCAGCTCTACATATTCGTATTTTCTAGGGAGAAACTAGAGGATCTGCGGCAAAGGAACCTGATATTTCTGTTTGTATTGATGATGTTTTATGCACTTGCCTAAGGAAAAGACTTTGCTTTTCTCCAAAACCATTTTTAGTCTGATTTTCTCAGCCCATTGCATATGAACTCCACACCAGTTTGTCCGGATATGACTGGATGAAACCAGAAATATCTGGTTTTGTTTTGGCTAACTCAATCCCAGATATTGCTACAGCCTCTGTTTTTGTGTATTCCTGATATCATCCACGGACTTTATTGTTTTGCATGTTTTTTATCAGGGAACATTTAATTTAGTGCTTGGAATCACTACTTGGTTGCACATGGAGACACCAGCTCTACACATTCGTATTTTCTAGGGAGAAAACCTGAGAAACTGCGACAAACAAACATGATATTTCTGTTTGTATCGAAGATATTTTATGCATTTGCCTAAGGAAAAGACTTTGCTTTTCTCCAAAACCATTTGTACTGTGATTTTCTCGGTCCATTGCATACGAATTCCACACCAGTTTGTCCGGATGTGACTGGATGAAACCAGAAATATCCGGTTGTGTTTTGTCTAACTCAATCCGAAATATTGTGAAAGCCTCTGTGTTTGTTTTTTCTGGATATTACTGATGGACTTTATTGTTTTGAATGTTTTTATCAGGGAACATTTCATTTTGTAGCGTTGAAACACTAATTGGTTCATCATGGGGACACCAGCTCTACACATTCGTATATTCTAGGGAGAAAGCTAGAGGAACTGCGGGAAACAAACCTGATATTTCTGTTTGTATCGATGACATTTTATGCACTTGCCTAATGAAAAGACTTTGCTTTTCTCCAAAACCATTTTTCTGTGATTTCTCGGTACATGTCATATGAATTCCACAACAGATTGTCCGGATATGACTGGATAAAACTGGAAATATCCGGTTGTGTTTTGGCTAACTCAATCCCCAAAATTGCTGCAGCCTCTGTGTTTGTATTTTCTGGATATTATCGATGGACTTTATTGTTTGAATACTTTTATCAGGGAACATTCAATTTTGTACCGTGGAAACACTAATTGGTTCATCATGGGGACACCAGCTCTACAGATTCCTATTTTCTAGGGAGAACGCTAGAGGAACTGCGGCAAACAAACATGACATTTCTGTTTGTATAGATGACAGTTTATGCACTTGCCTAATGAAAAGACTTTGCTTTTCTCCAAAACCATTTTTACTGTGATTTTCTCGGTACATGTCATATGAATTCCACAACAGATTGTCCGGATATGACTGGATAAAACCGGAAATATCCGGTTTTTGTTTTGGCCAACTCAATCCCAGATATTGCTACAGCCTCTGTGTTTGCGTATTCCTGATATTATCCACGGACTTCATTGTTTTGAATGTTTTGTATCAGGGAACATTTAATTTTGTACCGTGGAATCACTAACTGATTCCACATGGAGACACCAGCTCTACACATTCGTATTTTCTAGGGAGAAAGCTAGAGGAACTGCGGCAAACAAACATGATATTTCTGTTTGTCTAGATGACATTTTATGCACTTGCCTAACGACAAGACTTTCTTTTTCTCCAAAACCATTTGTACTGTGATTTTCTCGGTCCATTGCATAGGAATTCCACACCACTTTGTCCGGATATGACCGGATGAAATCAGAAATATCCGGTTGTGTTTTGGCTAACTCAATCCGAAATATTGTGAAAGCCTCTGTGTTTGTGTTTTCTGGATATTATCCACGGACTTTATTCTTTTTGTTTTGAATGTTTTTATGAGGGAACATTTAATTTTGTACCGTGGAAACACTAATGGGTTCATCATGGGAACAGCAGCTCTACACATTCGTATTTTCTTGGGAGAAAGCTAGAGGAACTGCGGCAAACATACAATATTTCTGTTTGTATCGATGACATTTTATACACTTGCCTAACGAAAAGACTTTGCTTTTCTCCAAACGTTTTTTACTGTGATTTTCTCGGTCCATTGCATACGAATACCATACCAGTTTGTCCGGATATGACTGGATGAAACCAGAAATACCCGGTTGTGTTTTGGCTAACTCAATCCCAAATATTGCTACAGCCTCTGTGTTTGTGTTTTCTGGATATTATCATCAGACTTTATTTTTTTTTGAATGTTTTTTTATCGGGGAACATTTTATTTTGAGCTTGGATACAGTAATTCGTCCACATGGACACCAGCTGAATATATTCGTATTTTTATGGAAAAGCTAGAGGAACTGCGGCAAACAAACATATTTCTTTTGTATAGATGACATTTTATGCACTTGCCTAATGAAAAGACTTTGCTTTACTCCAAAACCATTTTTACTGTGAATATCTCTGTCCATTGCATACGAATTCCACACCAGTTTACCGGATATGACTGGATGAAACCAGAAATATCCGGTTTTGTTTTGGCTAACTCAATCCCAGGTATTGCTACAGCCTCTGTGTTTGTGTATTCCTGATATTATCCACGGACTTTATTGTTTTGAATGTTTTTATCAGGGAACATTTCATTTTGTGCTTGGAATCACTAATTGGTTCCACATGGAGACACCAGCTCTACACATTCGTATTTTCTAGGGAGAAAGCTAGAGGAACTGCGGCAAACAAACATGATATTTCTGTTTCTATCGATGACATTTTATGCATTTGCCTAACGAAAAGACTTTGCTTTTCTCCAAAACCATTTTTACTGTGATTTTCTCAGTCGATTGCATACGAATTCCACACCACTTTGTCCGGATATGACTGGATGAAAACAGAAATATCCGGTTGTGTTTTGTCTATCTCAATCCGAAATATTGTGAAAACCTCTGTGTTTGTGTTTTCTGGATATATTCAAGGGACTTTATTTTTTTGAATGTTTTTTATCAGAGAACATTTTATTTTGAGCTTGACTACAGTATTTGTTCCACATGGAGACACCAGCTGTATATATTCGTATTTTCTAGGGAGGAAGCTAGAGGAACTGCCGCAAACAAACATGATATTTCTGTTTCTATCGATGACATTTTATGCACTTGCCTAACGTAAAGACTTTGCTTTTCTCCAAAAAAATTTTTACTTTGGTTTTCTCTGTCCATTGCATCCGAATTCCAAACCACCTTGTCCTGATATCACTGGATGAAACCAGAAATATCCAGTTGTGTTTTGGCTAACTCAATCCGAAATATTGCTACAGCCTCTGTGTTTGTGTTTTCTGGATATTATCGATGGACTTTATTGTTTTGAATATTTTTATCAGGGAACATTTATTTTTGTACCATAGAAACTTCAATTGGTTCATCGTGGGGACACCAGCTCTACACATTCATATTTTCTAGGGAGAAAGCTAGAGGAACTGAGGTAAACAAACATGATATTTCTGTTGGTCTAGATGACATTTTATGCACTTGCGTAATGAAAAGACTTTGCTATTCTCCAAAACCATTTTTACTGTGATTTTCTCGGTACATGTCATACGAATTCCACAACAGTTTGTCCGGATAAGACTGGATGAAACCGGAAATATCAGGTTTTGTTTTAGCTAACTCAATCCCAGATATTGCAACAGCCTCTGTGTTTGTTTATTCTTGATATTTTCCACGGACTTTATTGTTTGAATGTATTTATCGGGAAACATTTAATTTTGTGCTTGGAGTCACTACTTGGTTCCACATGGAGATACCAGCTCTACACATTCTTATTTTCTAGTGAGAAAGCTAGAGGAACTGCGACGAACAAACATGATATTTCTGTTTGTATAGATGACATTTTATGCACTTGCCTAACGAATAGACTTTGCTTTTCTCCAAAACCTTTTTTACTGTGATTTTCTCAGCCCAAAGCATAGGAAATCCACACCACTTTTTCCATATATGATAGGATGAAACCAGAAATATCCGGTTGTGTTTTGGCTAACTCAATCCCAAATATTGCTACAGCCTCTGTGTTTGTTTTTCCGGATATTATCCACCTACTTTATTGTTTTCAATGTTTTTTATCGGGGGATATTTTATGTTGAGCTTGGATAGAGTAATTGGTTCCACATGGAGACACCAGCTCTACATATTCGTATTTTCTAGGGAGAAACTAGAGGATCTGCGGCAAAGGAACCTGATATTTCTGTTTGTATTGATGATGTTTTATGCACTTGCCTAAGGAAAAGACTTTGCTTTTCTCCAAAACCATTTTTAGTCTGATTTTCTCAGCCCATTGCATATGAACTCCACACCAGTTTGTCCGGATATGACTGGATGAAACCAGAAATATCCGGTTTTGTTTTGGCTAACTCAATCCCAGATATTGCTACAGCCTCTGTGTTTGTGTATTCCTGATATCATCCACGGACTTTATTGTTTTGCATGTTTTTTATCAGGGAACATTTAATTTAGTGCTTGGAATCACTACTTGGTTGCACATGGAGACACCAGCTCTACACATTCGTATTTTCTAGGGAGAAAACCTGAGAAACTGCGACAAACAAACATGATATTTCTGTTTGTATCGAAGATATTTTATGCATTTGCCTAAGGAAAAGACTTTGCTTTTCTCCAAAACCATTTGTACTGTGATTTTCTCGGTCCATTGCATACGAATTCCACACCAGTTTGTCCGGATGTGACTGGATGAAACCAGAAATATCCGGTTGTGTTTTGTCTAACTCAATCCGAAATATTGTGAAAGCCTCTGTGTTTGTTTGTTCTGGATATTACTGATGGACTTTATTGTTTTGAATGTTTTTATCAGGGAACATTTCATTTTGTAGCGTTGAAACACTAATTGGTTCATCATGGGGACACCAGCTCTACACATTCGTATATTCTAGGGAGAAAGCTAGAGGAACTGCGGGAAACAAACCTGATATTTCTGTTTGTATCGATGACATTTTATGCACTTGCCTAATGAAAAGACTTTGCTTTTCTCCAAAACCATTTTTCTGTGATTTCTCGGTACATGTCATATGAATTCCACAACAGATTGTCCGGATATGACTGGATAAAACTGGAAATATCCGGTTGTGTTTTGGCTAACTCAATCCCCAAAATTGCTGCAGCCTCTGTGTTTGTATTTTCTGGATATTATCGATGGACTTTATTGTTTGAATACTTTTATCAGGGAACATTCAATTTTGTACCGTGGAAACACTAATTGGTTCATCATGGGGACACCAGCTCTACAGATTCCTATTTTCTAGGGAGAACGCTAGAGGAACTGCGGCAAACAAACATGACATTTCTGTTTGTATAGATGACAGTTTATGCACTTGCCTAATGAAAAGACTTTGCTTTTCTCCAAAACCATTTTTACTGTGATTTTCTCGGTACATGTCATATGAATTCCACAACAGATTGTCCGGATATGACTGGATAAAACCGGAAATATCCGGTTTTTGTTTTGGCCAACTCAATCCCAGATATTGCTACAGCCTCTGTGTTTGCGTATTCCTGATATTATCCACGGACTTCATTGTTTTGAATGTTTTGTATCAGGGAACATTTAATTTTGTACCGTGGAATCACTAACTGATTCCACATGGAGACACCAGCTCTACACATTCGTATTTTCTAGGGAGAAAGCTAGAGGAACTGCGGCAAACAAACATGATATTTCTGTTTGTCTAGATGACATTTTATGCACTTGCCTAACGACAAGACTTTCTTTTTCTCCAAAACCATTTGTACTGTGATTTTCTCGGTCCATTGCATAGGAATTCCACACCACTTTGTCCGGATATGACCGGATGAAATCAGAAATATCCGGTTGTGTTTTGGCTAACTCAATCCGAAATATTGTGAAAGCCTCTGTGTTTGTGTTTTCTGGATATTATCCACGGACTTTATTCTTTTTGTTTTGAATGTTTTTATGAGGGAACATTTAATTTTGTACCGTGGAAACACTAATGGGTTCATCATGGGAACAGCAGCTCTACACATTCGTGTTTTCTTGGGAGAAAGCTAGAGGAACTGCGGCAAACATACAATATTTCTGTTTGTATCGATGACATTTTATACACTTGCCTAACGAAAAGACTTTGCTTTTCTCCAAACGTTTTTTACTGTGATTTTCTCGGTCCATTGCATACGAATACCATACCAGTTTGTCCGGATATGACTGGATGAAACCAGAAATACCCGGTTGTGTTTTGGCTAACTCAATCCCAAATATTGCTACAGCCTCTGTGTTTGTGTTTTCTGGATATTATCATCAGACTTTATTTTTTTTGAATGTTTTTTTATCGGGGAACATTTTATTTTGAGCTTGGATACAGTAATTCGTCCACATGGACACCAGCTGAATATATTCGTATTTTTATGGAAAAGCTAGAGGAACTGCGGCAAACAAACATATTTCTTTTGTATAGATGACATTTTATGCACTTGCCTAATGAAAAGACTTTGCTTTACTCCAAAACCATTTTTACTGTGAATATCTCTGTCCATTGCATACGAATTCCACACCAGTTTACCGGATATGACTGGATGAAACCAGAAATATCCGGTTTTGTTTTGGCTAACTCAATCCCAGATATTGCTACAGCCTCTGTGTTTGTGTATTCCTGATATTATCCACGGACTTTATTGTTTTGAATGTTTTTATCAGGGAACATTTCATTTTGTGCTTGGAATCACTAATTGGTTCCACATGGAGACACCAGCTCTACACATTCGTATTTTCTAGGGAGAAAGCTAGAGGAACTGCGGCAAACAAACATGATATTTCTGTTTCTATCGATGACATTTTATGCATTTGCCTAACGAAAAGACTTTGCTTTTCTCCAAAACCATTTTTACTGTGATTTTCTCAGTCGATTGCATACGAATTCCACACCACTTTGTCCGGATATGACTGGATAAAAACAGAAATATCCGGTTGTGTTTTGTCTATCTCAATCCGAAATATTGTGAAAACCTCTGTGTTTGTGTTTTCTGGATATATTCAAGGGACTTCATTTTTTTGAATGTTTTTTATCAGAGAACATTTTATTTTGAGCTTGACTACAGTATTTGTTCCACATGGAGACACCAGCTGTATATATTCGTATTTTCTAGGGAGGAAGCTAGAGGAACTGCCGCAAACAAACATGATATTTCTGTTTCTATCGATGACATTTTATGCACTTGCGTAATGAAAAGACTTTGCTATTCTCCAAAACCATTTTTACTGTGATTTTCTTGGTCCATTGCATACGAATTCCACAACAGTTTGTCCGGATAAGACTGGATGAAACCGGAAATATCAGGTTTTGTTTTAGCTAACTCAATCCCAGATATTGCAACAGCCTCTGTGTTTGTTTATTCCTGATATTTTCCACGGACTTTATTGTTTGAATGTATTTATCGGGAAACATTTAATTTTGTGCTTGGAGTCACTACTTGGTTCCACGTGGAGATACCAGCTCTACACATTCTTATTTTCTAGTGAGAAAGCTAGAGGAACTGCGACGAACAAACATGATATTTCTGTTTGTATAGATGACATTTTATGCACTTGCCTAACGAATAGACTTTGCTTTTCTCCAAAATCTTTTTTACTGTGATTTTCTCAGCCCAAAGCATAGGAAATCCACACCACTTTTTCCATATATGATAGGATGAAACCAGAAATATCCGGTTGTGTTTTGGCTAACTCAATCCCAAATATTGCTACAGCCTCTGTGTTTGTTTTTTCCGGATATTATCCACCTACTTTATTGTTTTCAATGTTTTTTATCGGGGGATATTTTATGTTGAGCTTGGATAGAGTAATTGGTTCCACATGGAGACACCAGCTCTACATATTCGTATTTTCTAGGGAGAAACTAGAGGATCTGCGGCAAAGGAACCTGATATTTCTGTTTGTATTGATGATGTTTTATGCACTTGCCTAAGGAAAAGACTTTGCTTTTCTCCAAAACCATTTTTAGTCTGATTTTCTCAGCCCATTGCATATGAACTCCACACCAGTTTGTCCGGATATGACTGGATGAAACCAGAAATATCTGGTTTTGTTTTGGCTAACTCAATCCCAGATATTGCTACAGCCTCTGTTTTTGTGTATTCCTGATATCATCCACGGACTTTATTGTTTTGCATGTTTTTTATCAGGGAACATTTAATTTAGTGCTTGGAATCACTACTTGGTTGCACATGGAGACACCAGCTCTACACATTCGTATTTTCTAGGGAGAAAACCTGAGAAACTGCGACAAACAAACATGATATTTCTGTTTGTATCGAAGATATTTTATGCATTTGCCTAAGGAAAAGACTTTGCTTTTCTCCAAAACCATTTGTACTGTGATTTTCTCGGTCCATTGCATACGAATTCCACACCAGTTTGTCCGGATGTGACTGGATGAAACCAGAAATATCCGGTTGTGTTTTGTCTAACTCAATCCGAAATATTGTGAAAGCCTCTGTGTTTGTTTTTTCTGGATATTACTGATGGACTTTATTGTTTTGAATGTTTTTATCAGGGAACATTTCATTTTGTAGCGTTGAAACACTAATTGGTTCATCATGGGGACACCAGCTCTACACATTCGTATATTCTAGGGAGAAAGCTAGAGGAACTGCGGGAAACAAACCTGATATTTCTGTTTGTATCGATGACATTTTATGCACTTGCCTAATGAAAAGACTTTGCTTTTCTCCAAAACCATTTTTCTGTGATTTCTCGGTACATGTCATATGAATTCCACAACAGATTGTCCGGATATGACTGGATAAAACTGGAAATATCCGGTTGTGTTTTGGCTAACTCAATCCCCAAAATTGCTGCAGCCTCTGTGTTTGTATTTTCTGGATATTATCGATGGACTTTATTGTTTGAATACTTTTATCAGGGAACATTCAATTTTGTACCGTGGAAACACTAATTGGTTCATCATGGGGACACCAGCTCTACAGATTCCTATTTTCTAGGGAGAACGCTAGAGGAACTGCGGCAAACAAACATGACATTTCTGTTTGTATAGATGACAGTTTATGCACTTGCCTAATGAAAAGACTTTGCTTTTCTCCAAAACCATTTTTACTGTGATTTTCTCGGTACATGTCATATGAATTCCACAACAGATTGTCCGGATATGACTGGATAAAACCGGAAATATCCGGTTTTTGTTTTGGCCAACTCAATCCCAGATATTGCTACAGCCTCTGTGTTTGCGTATTCCTGATATTATCCACGGACTTCATTGTTTTGAATGTTTTTTATCAGGGAACATTTAATTTTGTACCGTGGAATCACTAACTGATTCCACATGGAGACACCAGCTCTACACATTCGTATTTTCTAGGGAGAAAGCTAGAGGAACTGCGGCAAACAAACATGATATTTCTGTTTGTCTAGATGACATTTTATGCACTTGCCTAACGACAAGACTTTCTTTTTCTCCAAAACCATTTGTACTGTGATTTTCTCGGTCCATTGCATAGGAATTCCACACCACTTTGTCCGGATATGACCGGATGAAATCAGAAATATCCGGTTGTGTTTTGTCTAACTCAATCCCAAATATTGTGAAAGCCTCTGTGTTTGTGTATTCCTGATATTAACCACAGACTTTATTGTTTTGAATGTTTTTTGTCGGGGAACATATAATTTTGTGCTTGGATACAGTAATTGGTTCCACATGGAGACACCAGCAGACCATATTCGTATTTTCTAGGGAGAAAGCTAGAGGAACTGCGAGAAACAAACATGATATTCCTGTTTGTATCGATGACATTTTATGCACTTGCCTAACAAAAAGACTTTGCTTTTCTCCAAAACCATTTTTACTCTGATTTTATCAGCCCATTGCATATGAATTCCACAGCACTTTGTCTAGTTATGACTGGATGAAACCAGAAATATCCGGTTGTGTTTTGGCTAACTGAATCCGAAATATTGTGAAAGCCTCTGTGTTTGTGTTTTCTGGATATTATTGATGGACTTTATTGTTTTGAATATTTTTATCAGGGAACATTTAATTTTGTACCGTAGAAACACTAATTCGTTCATCATGGGGACACCACCTCTACAGATTCGTATTTTCTAGGGAGAAAGCTAGAGGAACTGCGGCAAACAAACATGATATTTCTGTTTGTATCGATGACATTTTATGCTGTTGCCTAGGGAAAAGACTTTGTTTTGCTCCAAAACCATTTTTACAGTGATTTTCTCGGACCATTGCATACGAATTCCACACCAGTTTGTCCGGATATGACTGGATGAAAACAGAAATATCCGCTTTTGTTTTGGCTAACACAATCCGAAATATTGTGAAAGCCTCTGTGTTTGTGTTTTCCGGATATTATCAAGGGACTTTATTTTTTTTCAATGTTTTTTATCGGGGAACGTTTTATTTTGAGCTTGGATAC
Source organism: Lepus europaeus (assembly GCF_033115175.1). Classification (NCBI taxonomy): domain Eukaryota; kingdom Metazoa; phylum Chordata; class Mammalia; order Lagomorpha; family Leporidae; genus Lepus; species Lepus europaeus. Next base: position 492,160 of record NW_026909615.1, read on the forward strand.
AGTAGTTGGTTCCACATGGAGACACCAGCTGAACATATTCATATTTTCTACGGAGAAAGCTAGAGGATCTGCGGCAAACAAACATGATATTTCTGTTTGTATAGATGACATTTTATGCACTTGCCTAATGAAAAGACTTTGCTTTTCTCCAAAACCATTTTTACTGAGATTTTCCAGGTCCATTGCATACGCATTGCACACCAGTTTGTCCAGATAGGACTGGATGAAACCGGAAATATCGGTTGTGTTTTGGCTATCTCAATCAGAAATATTGTGAAAGCCTCTGTGTTTGTGTTTTCTTGATATTATCGATGGACTTTATTCATTTGAATGTTTTTTTTCAGGGAACATTTAATTTTGTACCGTAGAAACACTAATTCGTTCATCATGGGGACACCACCTCTACAGATTCGTATTTTCTAGGGAGAAAGCTAGAGGATCTGCGGCAAACAAACATGATATTTCTGTTTGTATAGATGACATTTTATGCACTTACCTAACGACAAGACTTTCTTTTTCTCCAAAACCATTTGTACTGTGATTTTCTCGGTCCATTGCATAGGAATTGCACACCACTTTGTCCGGATATGACCGGATGAAATCAGAAATATCCGGTTGTGTTTTGACTAACTCAATCCGAAATATTGTGAAAGCCTCTGTGTTTGTGTTTTCTGGATATTATCCACAGACTTTATTCTTTTTGTTTTGAATGTTTTTATGAGGGAACATTTAATTTTGTACCGTGGAAACACTAATGGGTTCATCATGGGAACAGCAGCTCTACACATTCGTATTTTCTTGGGAGAAAGCTAGAGGAACTGCGGCAAACATACAATATTTCTGTTTGTATCGATGACATTTTATACACTTGCCTAACGAAAAGACTTTGCTTTTCTCCAAACGTTTTTTACTGTGATTTTCTCGGTCCATTGCATACGAATACCATACCAGTTTGTCCGGATATGACTGGATGAAACCAGAAATACCCGGTTGTGTTTTGGCTAACTCAATCCCAAATATTGCTACAGCCTCTGTGTTTGTGTTTTCTGGATATTATCATCAGACTTTATTTTTTTTGAATGTTTTTTTATCGGGGAACATTTTATTTTGAGCTTGGATACAGTAATTCGTCCACATGGACACCAGCTGAATATATTCGTATTTTTATGGAAAAGCTAGAGGAACTGCGGCAAACAAACATATTTCTTTTGTATAGATGACATTTTATGCACTTGCCTAATGAAAAGACTTTGCTTTTCTCCAAAACCATTTTTACTGTGAATATCTCTGTCCATTGCATACGAATTCCACACCAGTTTACCGGATATGACTGGATGAAACCAGAAATATCCGGTTTTGTTTTGGCTAACTCAATCCCAGGTATTGCTACAGCCTCTGTGTTTGTGTATTCCTGATATTATCCACGGACTTTATTGTTTTGAATGTTTTTATCAGGGAACATTTCATTTTGTGCTTGGAATCACTAATTGGTTCCACATGGAGACACCAGCTCTACACATTCGTATTTTCTAGGGAGAAAGCTAGAGGAACTGCGGCAAACAAACATGATATTTCTGTTTCTATCGATGACATTTTATGCATTTGCCTAACGAAAAGACTTTGCTTTTCTCCAAAACCATTTTTACTGTGATTTTCTCAGTCGATTGCATACGAATTCCACACCACTTTGTCCGGATATGACTGGATGAAAACAGAAATATCCGGTTGTGTTTTGTCTATCTCAATCCGAAATATTGTGAAAACCTCTGTGTTTGTGTTTTCTGGATATATTCAAGGGACTTTATTTTTTTGAATGTTTTTTATCAGAGAACATTTTATTTTGAGCTTGACTACAGTATTTGTTCCACATGGAGACACCAGCTGTATATATTCGTATTTTCTAGGGAGGAAGCTAGAGGAACTGCCGCAAACAAACATGATATTTCTGTTTCTATCGATGACATTTTATGCACTTGCCTAACGTAAAGACTTTGCTTTTCTCCAAAAAATTTTTTACTTTGGTTTTCTCTGTCCATTGCATCCGAATTCCAAACCACCTTGTCCTGATATCACTGGATGAAACCAGAAATATCCAGTTGTGTTTTGGCTAACTCAATCCGAAATATTGCTACAGCCTCTGTGTTTGTGTTTTCTGGATATTATCGATGGACTTTATTGTTTTGAATATTTTTATCAGGGAACATTTATTTTTGTACCATAGAAACTTCAATTGGTTCATCGTGGGGACACCAGCTCTACACATTCATATTTTCTAGGGAGAAAGCTAGAGGAACTGCGGTAAACAAACATGATATTTCTGTTGGTCTAGATGACATTTTATGCACTTGCGTAATGAAAAGACTTTGCTATTCTCCAAAACCATTTTTACTGTGATTTTCTCGGTCCATTGCATACGAATTCCACAACAGTTTGTCCGGATAAGACTGGATGAAACCGGAAATATCAGGTTTTGTTTTAGCTAACTCAATCCCAGATATTGCAACAGCCTCTGTGTTTGTTTATTCCTGATATTTTCCACGGACTTTATTGTTTGAATGTATTTATCGGGAAACATTTAATTTTGTGCTTGGAGTCACTACTTGGTTCCACATGGAGATACCAGCTCTACACATTCTTATTTTCTAGTGAGAAAGCTAGAGGAACTGCGACGAACAAACATGATATTTCTGTTTGTATAGATGACATTTTATGCACTTGCCTAACGAATAGACTTTGCTTTTCTCCAAAACCTTTTTTACTGTGATTTTCTCAGCCCAAAGCATAGGAAATCCACACCACTTTTTCCATATATGATAGGATGAAACCAGAAATATCCGGTTGTGTTTTGGCTAACTCAATCCCAAATATTGCTACAGCCTCTGTGTTTGTTTTTTCCGGATATTATCCACCTACTTTATTGTTTTCAATGTTTTTTATCGGGGAATATTTTATGTTGAGCTTGGATAGAGTAATTGGTTCCACATGGAGACACCAGCTCTACATATTCGTATTTTCTAGGGAGAAACTAGAGGATCTGCGGCAAAGGAACCTGATATTTCTGTTTGTATCGATGATGTTTTATGCACTTGCCTAAGGAAAAGACTTTGCTTTTCTCCAAAACCATTTTTAGTCTGATTTTCTCAGCCCATTGCATATGAACTCCACACCAGTTTGTCCGGATATGACTGGATGAAACCAGAAATATCCGGTTTTGTTTTGGCTAACTCAATCCCAGATATTGCTACAGCTTCTGTGTTTGTGTATTCCTGATATCATCCACGGACTTTATTGTTTGGCATGTTTTTTATCAGGGAACATTTAATTTAGTGCTTGGAATCACTACTTGGTTGCACATGGAGACACCAGCTCTACACATTCGTATTTTCTAGGGAGAAAACTAGAGAAACTGCGACAAACAAACATGATATTTCTGTTTGTATCGAAGATATTTTATGCATTTGCCTAAGGAAAAGACTTTGCTTTTCTCCAAAACCATTTGTACTGTGAATTTCTCAGTCCATTGCATACGAATTCCACACCAGTTTGTCCGGATGTGACTGGATGAAACCAGAAATATCCGGTTGTGTTTTGTCTAACTCAATCCGAAATATTGTGAAAGCCTCTGTGTTTGTTTTTTCTGGATATTACTGATGGACTTTATTGTTTTGAATGTTTTTATCAGGGAACATTTCATTTTGTACCGTGGAATCACTAATTGGTTCATCATGGGGACACCAGCTCTACACATTCGTATATTCTAGGGAGAAAGCTAGAGGAACTGTGGGAAACAAACCTGATATTTCTGTTTGTATCGATGACATTTCATGCACTTGCCTAACGACAAGACTTTCTTTTCCTCCAAAACCATTTGTACTGTGATTTTCTCGGTCCATTGCATAGGAATTCCACACCACTTTGTCCGGATATGACCGGATGAAATCAGAAATATCCGGTTGTGTTTTGGCTAACTCACTCCGAAATATTGTGAAAGCCTCTGTGTTTGTGTTTTCTGGATATTATCCACGGACTTTATTCTTTTTGTTTTGAATGTTTTTATGAGGGAACATTTAATTTTGTACCGTGGAAACACTAATGGGTTCATCATGGGAACAGCAGCTCTACACATTCGTATTTTCTTGGGAGAAAGCTAGAGGAACTGCGGCAAACATACAATATTTCTGTTTGTATCGATGACATTTTATACACTTGCCTAACGAAAAGACTTTGCTTTTCTCCAAACGTTTTTTACTGTGATTTTCTCGGTCCATTGCATACGAATACCATACCAGTTTGTCCGGATATGACTGGATGAAACCAGAAATACCCGGTTGTGTTTTGGCTAACTCAATCCCAAATATTGCTACAGCCTCTGTGTTTGTGTTTTCTGGATATTATCATCAGACTTTATTTTTTTTGAATGTTTTTTTTATCGGGGAACATTTTATTTTGAGCTTGGATACAGTAATTCGTCCACATGGACACCAGCTGAATATATTCGTATTTTTATGGAAAAGCTAGAGGAACTGCGGCAAACAAACATATTTCTTTTGTATAGATGACATTTTATGCACTTGCCTAATGAAAAGACTTTGCTTTACTCCAAAACCATTTTTACTGTGAATATCTCTGTCCATTGCATACGAATTCCACACCAGTTTACCGGATATGACTGGATGAAACCAGAAATATCCGGTTTTGTTTTGGCTAACTCAATCCCAGGTATTGCTACAGCCTCTGTGTTTGTGTATTCCTGATATTATCCACGGACTTTATTGTTTTGAATGTTTTTATCAGGGAACATTTCATTTTGTGCTTGGAATCACTAATTGGTTCCACATGGAGACACCAGCTCTACACATTCGTATTTTCTAGGGAGAAAGCTAGAGGAACTGCGGCAAACAAACATGATATTTCTGTTTCTATCGATGACATTTTATGCATTTGCCTAATGAAAAGACTTTGCTTTTCTCCAAAACCATTTTTACTGTGATTTTCTCAGTCGATTGCATACGAATTCCACACCACTTTGTCCGGATATGACTGGATGAAAACAGAAATATCCGGTTGTGTTTTGTCTATCTCAATCCGAAATATTGTGAAAACCTCTGTGTTTGTGTTTTCTGGATATATTCAAGGGACTTTATTTTTTTGAATGTTTTTTATCAGAGAACATTTTATTTTGAGCTTGACTACAGTATTTGTTCCACATGGAGACACCAGCTGTATATATTCGTATTTTCTAGGGAGGAAGCTAGAGGAACTGCCGCAAACAAACATGATATTTCTGTTTCTATCGATGACATTTTATGCACTTGCCTAACGTAAAGACTTTGCTTTTCTCCAAAAAATTTTTTACTTTGGTTTTCTCTGTCCATTGCATCCGAATTCCAAACCACCTTGTCCTGATATCACTGGATGAAACCAGAAATATCCAGTTGTGTTTTGGCTAACTCAATCCGAAATATTGCTACAGCCTCTGTGTTTGTGTTTTCTGGATATTATCGATGGACTTTATTGTTTTGAATATTTTTATCAGGGAACATTTATTTTTGTACCATAGAAACTTCAATTGGTTCATCGTGGGGACACCAGCTCTACACATTCATATTTTCTAGGGAGAAAGCTAGAGGAACTGCGGTAAACAAACATGATATTTCTGTTGGTCTAGATGACATTTTATGCACTTGCGTAATGAAAAGACTTTGCTATTCTCCAAAACCATTTGTACTGTGATTTTCTCGGTCCATTGCATACGAATTCCACAACAGTTTGTCCGGATAAGACTGGATGAAACCGGAAATATCAGGTTTTGTTTTAGCTAACTCAATCCCAGATATTGCAACAGCCTCTGTGTTTGTTTATTCCTGATATTTTCCACGGACTTTATTGTTTGAATGTATTTATCGGGAAACATTTAATTTTGTGCTTGGAGTCACTACTTGGTTCCACATGGAGATACCAGCTCTACACATTCTTATTTTCTAGTGAGAAAGCTAGAGGAACTGCGACGAACAAACATGATATTTCTGTTTGTATAGATGACATTTTATGCACTTGCCTAACGAATAGACTTTGCTTTTCTCCAAAACCTTTTTTACTGCGATTTTCTCAGCCCAAAGCATAGGAAATCCACACCACTTTTTCCATATATGATAGGATGAAACCAGAAATATCCGGTTGTGTTTTGGCTAACTCAATCCCAAATATTGCTACAGCCTCTGTGTTTGTTTTTTCCAGATATTATCTACCTACTTTATTGTTTTCAATGTTTTTTATCGGGGAATATTTTATGTTGAGCTTGGATAGAGTAATTGGTTCCACATGGAGACACCAGCTCTACATATTCGTATTTTCTAGGGAGAAACTAGAGGATCTGCGGCAAAGGAACCTGATATTTCTGTTTGTATCGATGATGTTTTATGCACTTGCCTAAGGAAAAGACTTTGCTTTTCTCCAAAACCATTTTTAGTCTGATTTTCTCAGCCCATTGCATATGAACTCCACACCAGTTTGTCCGGATATGACTGGATGAAACCAGAAATATCCGGTTTTGTTTTGGCTAACTCAATCCCAGATATTGCTACAGCCTCTGTGTTTGTGTATTCCTGATATTATCCACGGACTTTATTGTTTTGAATGTTTTTATCAGGGAACATTTCATTTTGTGCTTGGAATCACTAATTGGTTCCACATGGAGACACCAGCTCTACACATTCGTATTTTCTAGGGAGAAAGCTAGAGGAACTGCGGCAAACAAACATGATATTTCTGTTTCTATCGATGACATTTTATGCATTTGCCTAACGAAAAGACTTTGCTTTTCTCCAAAACCATTTTTACTGTGATTTTCTCAGTCGATTGCATACGAATTCCACACCACTTTGTCCGGATATGACTGGATGAAAACAGAAATATCCGGTTGTGTTTTGTCTATCTCAATCCGAAATATTGTGAAAACCTCTGTGTTTGTGTTTTCTGGATATATTCAAGGGACTTTATTTTTTTGAATGTTTTTTATCAGAGAACATTTTATTTTGAGCTTGACTACAGTATTTGTTCCACATGGAGACACCAGCTGTATATATTCGTATTTTCTAGGGAGGAAGCTAGAGGAACTGCCGCAAACAAACATGATATTTCTGTTTCTATCGATGACATTTTATGCACTTGCCTAACGTAAAGACTTTGCTTTTCTCCAAAAAATTTTTTACTTTGGTTTTCTCTGTCCATTGCATCCGAATTCCAAACCACCTTGTCCTGATATCACTGGATGAAACCAGAAATATCCAGTTGTGTTTTGGCTAACTCAATCCGAAATATTGCTACAGCCTCTGTGTTTGTGTTTTCTGGATATTATCGATGGACTTTATTGTTTTGAATATTTTTATCAGGGAACATTTATTTTTGTACCATAGAAACTTCAATTGGTTCATCGTGGGGACACCAGCTCTACACATTCATATTTTCTAGGGAGAAAGCTAGAGGAACTGCGGTAAACAAACATGATATTTCTGTTGGTCTAGATGACATTTTATGCACTTGAGTAATGAAAAGACTTTGCTATTCTCCAAAACCATTTTTACTGTGATTTTCTCGGTCCATTGCATACGAATTCCACAACAGTTTGTCCGGATAAGACTGGATGAAACCGGAAATATCCGCTTTTGTTTTAGCTAACTCAATCCCAGATATTGCAACAGCCTCTGTGTTTGTTTATTCCTGATATTTTCCACGGACTTTATTGTTTGAATGTATTTATCGGGAAACATTTAATTTTGTGCTTGGAGTCACTACTTGGTTCCACATGGAGATACCAGCTCTACACATTCTTATTTTCTAGTGAGAAAGCTAGAGGAACTGCGACGAACAAACATGATATTTCTGTTTGTATAGATGACATTTTATGCACTTGCCTAACGAATAGACTTTGCTTTACTCCAAAACCTTTTTTACTGTGATTTTCTCAGCCCAAAGCATAGGAAATCCACACCACTTTTTCCATATATGATAGGATGAAACCAGAAATATCCGGTTGTGTTTTGGCTAACTCAATCCCAAATATTGCTACAGCCTCTGTGTTTGTTTTTTCCAGATATTATCCACCTACTTTATTGTTTTCAATGTTTTTTATCGGGGAATATTTTATGTTGAGCTTGGATAGAGTAATTGGTTCCACATGGAGACACCAGCTCTACATATTCGTATTTTCTAGGGAGAAACTAGAGGATCTGCGGCAAAGGAACCTGATATTTCTGTTTGTATCGATGATGTTTTATGCACTTGCCTAAGGAAAAGACTTTGCTTTTCTCCAAAACCATTTTTAGTCTGATTTTCTCAGCCCATTGCATATGAACTCCACACCAGTTTGTCCGGATATGACTGGATGAAACCAGAAATATCCGGTTTTGTTTTGGCTAACTCAATCCCAGATATTGCTACAGCCTCTGTGTTTGTGTATTCCTGATATCATCCACGGACTTTATTGTTTTGCATGTTTTTTATCAGGGAACATTTAATTTAGTGCTTGGAATCACTACTTGGTTGCACATGGAGACACCAGCTCTACACATTCGTATTTTCTAGGGAGAAAACCTGAGAAACTGCGACAAACAAACATGATATTTCTGTTTGTATCGAAGATATTTTATGCATTTGCCTAAGGAAAAGACTTTGCTTTTCTCCAAAACCATTTGTACTGTGATTTTCTCGGTCCATTGCATACGAATTCCACACCAGTTTGTCCGGATGTGACTGGATGAAACCAGAAATATCCGGTTTTTTTTGTCTAACTCAATCCGAAATATTGTGAAAGCCTCTGTGTTTGTTTGTTCTGGATATTACTGATGGACTTTATTGTTTTGAATGTTTTTATCAGGGAACATTTCATTTTGTAGCGTTGAAACACTAATTGGTTCATCATGGGGACACCAGCTCTACACATTCGTATATTCTAGGGAGAAAGCTAGAGGAACTGCGGGAAACAAACCTGATATTTCTGTTTGTATCGATGACATTTTATGCACTTGCCTAATGAAAAGACTTTGCTTTTCTCCAAAACCATTTTTCTGTGATTTCTCGGTACATGTCATATGAATTCCACAACAGATTGTCCGGATATGACTGGATAAAACTGGAAATATCCGGTTGTGTTTTGGCTAACTCAATCCCCAAAATTGCTGCAGCCTCTGTGTTTGTATTTTCTGGATATTATCGATGGACTTTATTGTTTGAATACTTTTATCAGGGAACATTCAATTTTGTACCGTGGAAACACTAATTGGTTCATCATGGGGACACCAGCTCTACAGATTCCTATTTTCTAGGGAGAACGCTAGAGGAACTGCGGCAAACAAACATGACATTTCTGTTTGTATAGATGACAGTTTATGCACTTGCCTAATGAAAAGACTTTGCTTTTCTCCAAAACCATTTTTACTGTGATTTTCTCGGTACATGTCATATGAATTCCACAACAGATTGTCCGGATATGACTGGATAAAACCGGAAATATCCGGTTTTTGTTTTGGCCAACTCAATCCCAGATATTGCTACAGCCTCTGTGTTTGCGTATTCCTGATATTATCCACGGACTTCATTGTTTTGAATGTTTTGTATCAGGGAACATTTAATTTTGTACCGTGGAATCACTAACTGATTCCACATGGAGACACCAGCTCTACACATTCGTATTTTCTAGGGAGAAAGCTAGAGGAACTGCGGCAAACAAACATGATATTTCTGTTTGTCTAGATGACATTTTATGCACTTGCCTAACGACAAGACTTTCTTTTTCTCCAAAACCATTTGTACTGTGATTTTCTCGGTCCATTGCATAGGAATTCCACACCACTTTGTCCGGATATGACCGGATGAAATCAGAAATATCCGGTTGTGTTTTGGCTAACTCAATCCGAAATATTGTGAAAGCCTCTGTGTTTGTGTTTTCTGGATATTATCCACGGACTTTATTCTTTTTGTTTTGAATGTTTTTATGAGGGAACATTTAATTTTGTACCGTGGAAACACTAATGGGTTCATCATGGGAACAGCAGCTCTACACATTCGTGTTTTCTTGGGAGAAAGCTAGAGGAACTGCGGCAAACATACAATATTTCTGTTTGTATCGATGACATTTTATACACTTGCCTAACGAAAAGACTTTGCTTTTCTCCAAACGTTTTTTACTGTGATTTTCTCGGTCCATTGCATACGAATACCATACCAGTTTGTCCGGATATGACTGGATGAAACCAGAAATACCCGGTTGTGTTTTGGCTAACTCAATCCCAAATATTGCTACAGCCTCTGTGTTTGTGTTTTCTGGATATTATCATCAGACTTTATTTTTTTTGAATGTTTTTTTATCGGGGAACATTTTATTTTGAGCTTGGATACAGTAATTCGTCCACATGGACACCAGCTGAATATATTCGTATTTTTATGGAAAAGCTAGAGGAACTGCGGCAAACAAACATATTTCTTTTGTATAGATGACATTTTATGCACTTGCCTAATGAAAAGACTTTGCTTTACTCCAAAACCATTTTTACTGTGAATATCTCTGTCCATTGCATACGAATTCCACACCAGTTTACCGGATATGACTGGATGAAACCAGAAATATCCGGTTTTGTTTTGGCTAACTCAATCCCAGATATTGCTACAGCCTCTGTGTTTGTGTATTCCTGATATTATCCACGGACTTTATTGTTTTGAATGTTTTTATCAGGGAACATTTCATTTTGTGCTTGGAATCACTAATTGGTTCCACATGGAGACACCAGCTCTACACATTCGTATTTTCTAGGGAGAAAGCTAGAGGAACTGCGGCAAACAAACATGATATTTCTGTTTCTATCGATGACATTTTATGCATTTGCCTAACGAAAAGACTTTGCTTTTCTCCAAAACCATTTTTACTGTGATTTTCTCAGTCGATTGCATACGAATTCCACACCACTTTGTCCGGATATGACTGGATGAAAACAGAAATATCCGGTTGTGTTTTGTCTATCTCAATCCGAAATATTGTGAAAACCTCTGTGTTTGTGTTTTCTGGATATATTCAAGGGACTTTATTTTTTTGAATGTTTTTTATCAGAGAACATTTTATTTTGAGCTTGACTACAGTATTTGTTCCACATGGAGACACCAGCTGTATATATTCGTATTTTCTAGGGAGGAAGCTAGAGGAACTGCCGCAAACAAACATGATATTTCTGTTTCTATCGATGACATTTTATGCACTTGCGTAATGAAAAGACTTTGCTATTCTCCAAAACCATTTTTACTGTGATTTTCTTGGTCCATTGCATACGAATTCCACAACAGTTTGTCCAGATAAGACTGGATGAAACCGGAAATATCAGGTTTTGTTTTAGCTAACTCAATCCCAGATATTGCAACAGCCTCTGTGTTTGTTTATTCCTGATATTTTCCACGGACTTTATTGTTTGAATGTATTTATCGGGAAACATTTAATTTTGTGCTTGGAGTCACTACTTGGTTCCACGTGGAGATACCAGCTCTACACATTCTTATTTTCTAGTGAGAAAGCTAGAGGAACTGCGACGAACAAACATGATATTTCTGTTTGTATAGATGACATTTTATGCACTTGCCTAACGAATAGACTTTGCTTTTCTCCAAAATCTTTTTTACTGTGATTTTCTCAGCCCAAAGCATAGGAAATCCACACCACTTTTTCCATATATGATAGGATGAAACCAGAAATATCCGGTTGTGTTTTGGCTAACTCAATCCCAAATATTGCTACAGCCTCTGTGTTTGTTTTTTCCGGATATTATCCACCTACTTTATTGTTTTCAATGTTTTTTATCGGGGGATATTTTATGTTGAGCTTGGATAGAGTAATTGGTTCCACATGGAGACACCAGCTCTACATATTCGTATTTTCTAGGGAGAAACTAGAGGATCTGCGGCAAAGGAACCTGATATTTCTGTTTGTATTGATGATGTTTTATGCACTTGCCTAAGGAAAAGACTTTGCTTTTCTCCAAAACCATTTTTAGTCTGATTTTCTCAGCCCATTGCATATGAACTCCACACCAGTTTGTCCGGATATGACTGGATGAAACCAGAAATATCTGGTTTTGTTTTGGCTAACTCAATCCCAGATATTGCTACAGCCTCTGTTTTTGTGTATTCCTGATATCATCCACGGACTTTATTGTTTTGCATGTTTTTTATCAGGGAACATTTAATTTAGTGCTTGGAATCACTACTTGGTTGCACATGGAGACACCAGCTCTACACATTCGTATTTTCTAGGGAGAAAACCTGAGAAACTGCGACAAACAAACATGATATTTCTGTTTGTATCGAAGATATTTTATGCATTTGCCTAAGGAAAAGACTTTGCTTTTCTCCAAAACCATTTGTACTGTGATTTTCTCGGTCCATTGCATACGAATTCCACACCAGTTTGTCCGGATGTGACTGGATGAAACCAGAAATATCCGGTTGTGTTTTGTCTAACTCAATCCGAAATATTGTGAAAGCCTCTGTGTTTGTTTGTTCTGGATATTACTGATGGACTTTATTGTTTTGAATGTTTTTATCAGGGAACATTTCATTTTGTAGCGTTGAAACACTAATTGGTTCATCATGGGGACACCAGCTCTACACATTCGTATATTCTAGGGAGAAAGCTAGAGGAACTGCGGGAAACAAACCTGATATTTCTGTTTGTATCGATGACATTTTATGCACTTGCCTAATGAAAAGACTTTGCTTTTCTCCAAAACCATTTTTCTGTGATTTCTCGGTACATGTCATATGAATTCCACAACAGATTGTCCGGATATGACTGGATAAAACTGGAAATATCCGGTTGTGTTTTGGCTAACTCAATCCCCAAAATTGCTGCAGCCTCTGTGTTTGTATTTTCTGGATATTATCGATGGACTTTATTGTTTGAATACTTTTATCAGGGAACATTCAATTTTGTACCGTGGAAACACTAATTGGTTCATCATGGGGACACCAGCTCTACAGATTCCTATTTTCTAGGGAGAACGCTAGAGGAACTGCGGCAAACAAACATGACATTTCTGTTTGTATAGATGACAGTTTATGCACTTGCCTAATGAAAAGACTTTGCTTTTCTCCAAAACCATTTTTACTGTGATTTTCTCGGTACATGTCATATGAATTCCACAACAGATTGTCCGGATATGACTGGATAAAACCGGAAATATCCGGTTTTTGTTTTGGCCAACTCAATCCCAGATATTGCTACAGCCTCTGTGTTTGCGTATTCCTGATATTATCCACGGACTTCATTGTTTTGAATGTTTTGTATCAGGGAACATTTAATTTTGTACCGTGGAATCACTAACTGATTCCACATGGAGACACCAGCTCTACACATTCGTATTTTCTAGGGAGAAAGCTAGAGGAACTGCAGCAAACAAACATGATATTTCTGTTTGTCTAGATGACATTTTATGCACTTGCCTAACGACAAGACTTTCTTTTTCTCCAAAACCATTTGTACTGTGATTTTCTCGGTCCATTGCATAGGAATTCCACACCACTTTGTCCGGATATGACCGGATGAAATCAGAAATATCCGGTTGTGTTTTGGCTAACTCAATCCGAAATATTGTGAAAGCCTCTGTGTTTGTGTTTTCTGGATATTATCCACGGACTTTATTCTTTTTGTTTTGAATGTTTTTATGAGGGAACATTTAATTTTGTACCGTGGAAACACTAATGGGTTCATCATGGGAACAGCAGCTCTACACATTCGTATTTTCTTGGGAGAAAGCTAGAGGAACTGCGGCAAACATACAATATTTCTGTTTGTATCGATGACATTTTATACACTTGCCTAACGAAAAGACTTTGCTTTTCTCCAAACGTTTTTTACTGTGATTTTCTCGGTCCATTGCATACGAATACCATACCAGTTTGTCCGGATATGACTGGATGAAACCAGAAATACCCGGTTGTGTTTTGGCTAACTCAATCCCAAATATTGCTACAGCCTCTGTGTTTGTGTTTTCTGGATATTATCATCAGACTTTATTTTTTTTTGAATGTTTTTTTATCGGGGAACATTTTATTTTGAGCTTGGATACAGTAATTCGTCCACATGGACACCAGCTGAATATATTCGTATTTTTATGGAAAAGCTAGAGGAACTGCGGCAAACAAACATATTTCTTTTGTATAGATGACATTTTATGCACTTGCCTAATGAAAAGACTTTGCTTTACTCCAAAACCATTTTTACTGTGAATATCTCTGTCCATTGCATACGAATTCCACACCAGTTTACCGGATATGACTGGATGAAACCAGAAATATCCGGTTTTGTTTTGGCTAACTCAATCCCAGGTATTGCTACAGCCTCTGTGTTTGTGTATTCCTGATATTATCCACGGACTTTATTGTTTTGAATGTTTTTATCAGGGAACATTTCATTTTGTGCTTGGAATCACTAATTGGTTCCACATGGAGACACCAGCTCTACACATTCGTATTTTCTAGGGAGAAAGCTAGAGGAACTGCGGCAAACAAACATGATATTTCTGTTTCTATCGATGACATTTTATGCATTTGCCTAACGAAAAGACTTTGCTTTTCTCCAAAACCATTTTTACTGTGATTTTCTCAGTCGATTGCATACGAATTCCACACCACTTTGTCCGGATATGACTGGATGAAAACAGAAATATCCGGTTGTGTTTTGTCTATCTCAATCCGAAATATTGTGAAAACCTCTGTGTTTGTGTTTTCTGGATATATTCAAGGGACTTTATTTTTTTGAATGTTTTTTATCAGAGAACATTTTATTTTGAGCTTGACTACAGTATTTGTTCCACATGGAGACACCAGCTGTATATATTCGTATTTTCTAGGGAGGAAGCTAGAGGAACTGCCGCAAACAAACATGATATTTCTGTTTCTATCGATGACATTTTATGCACTTGCCTAACGTAAAGACTTTGCTTTTCTCCAAAAAAATTTTTACTTTGGTTTTCTCTGTCCATTGCATCCGAATTCCAAACCACCTTGTCCTGATATCACTGGATGAAACCAGAAATATCCAGTTGTGTTTTGGCTAACTCAATCCGAAATATTGCTACAGCCTCTGTGTTTGTGTTTTCTGGATATTATCGATGGACTTTATTGTTTTGAATATTTTTATCAGGGAACATTTATTTTTGTACCATAGAAACTTCAATTGGTTCATCGTGGGGACACCAGCTCTACACATTCATATTTTCTAGGGAGAAAGCTAGAGGAACTGAGGTAAACAAACATGATATTTCTGTTGGTCTAGATGACATTTTATGCACTTGCGTAATGAAAAGACTTTGCTATTCTCCAAAACCATTTTTACTGTGATTTTCTCGGTACATGTCATACGAATTCCACAACAGTTTGTCCGGATAAGACTGGATGAAACCGGAAATATCAGGTTTTGTTTTAGCTAACTCAATCCCAGATATTGCAACAGCCTCTGTGTTTGTTTATTCTTGATATTTTCCACGGACTTTATTGTTTGAATGTATTTATCGGGAAACATTTAATTTTGTGCTTGGAGTCACTACTTGGTTCCACATGGAGATACCAGCTCTACACATTCTTATTTTCTAGTGAGAAAGCTAGAGGAACTGCGACGAACAAACATGATATTTCTGTTTGTATAGATGACATTTTATGCACTTGCCTAATGAATAGACTTTGCTTTTCTCCAAAACCTTTTTTACTGTGATTTTCTCAGCCCAAAGCATAGGAAATCCACACCACTTTTTCCATATATGATAGGATGAAACCAGAAATATCCGGTTGTGTTTTGGCTAACTCAATCCCAAATATTGCTACAGCCTCTGTGTTTGTTTTTTCCGGATATTATCCACCTACTTTATTGTTTTCAATGTTTTTTATCGGGGGATATTTTATGTTGAGCTTGGATAGAGTAATTGGTTCCACATGGAGACACCAGCTCTACATATTCGTATTTTCTAGGGAGAAACTAGAGGATCTGCGGCAAAGGAACCTGATATTTCTGTTTGTATTGATGATGTTTTATGCACTTGCCTAAGGAAAAGACTTTGCTTTTCTCCAAAACCATTTTTAGTCTGATTTTCTCAGCCCATTGCATATGAACTCCACACCAGTTTGTCCGGATATGACTGGATGAAACCAGAAATATCTGGTTTTGTTTTGGCTAACTCAATCCCAGATATTGCTACAGCCTCTGTTTTTGTGTATTCCTGATATCATCCACGGACTTTATTGTTTTGCATGTTTTTTATCAGGGAACATTTAATTTAGTGCTTGGAATCACTACTTGGTTGCACATGGAGACACCAGCTCTACACATTCGTATTTTCTAGGGAGAAAACCTGAGAAACTGCGACAAACAAACATGATATTTCTGTTTGTATCGAAGATATTTTATGCATTTGCCTAAGGAAAAGACTTTGCTTTTCTCCAAAACCATTTGTACTGTGATTTTCTCGGTCCATTGCATACGAATTCCACACCAGTTTGTCCGGATGTGACTGGATGAAACCAGAAATATCCGGTTGTGTTTTGTCTAACTCAATCCGAAATATTGTGAAAGCCTCTGTGTTTGTTTTTTCTGGATATTACTGATGGACTTTATTGTTTTGAATGTTTTTATCAGGGAACATTTCATTTTGTAGCGTTGAAACACTAATTGGTTCATCATGGGGACACCAGCTCTACACATTCGTATATTCTAGGGAGAAAGCTAGAGGAACTGCGGGAAACAAACCTGATATTTCTGTTTGTATCGATGACATTTTATGCACTTGCCTAATGAAAAGACTTTGCTTTTCTCCAAAACCATTTTTCTGTGATTTCTCGGTACATGTCATATGAATTCCACAACAGATTGTCCGGATATGACTGGATAAAACTGGAAATATCCGGTTGTGTTTTGGCTAACTCAATCCCCAAAATTGCTGCAGCCTCTGTGTTTGTATTTTCTGGATATTATCGATGGACTTTATTGTTTGAATACTTTTATCAGGGAACATTCAATTTTGTACCGTGGAAACACTAATTGGTTCATCATGGGGACACCAGCTCTACAGATTCCTATTTTCTAGGGAGAACGCTAGAGGAACTGCGGCAAACAAACATGACATTTCTGTTTGTATAGATGACAGTTTATGCACTTGCCTAATGAAAAGACTTTGCTTTTCTCCAAAACCATTTTTACTGTGATTTTCTCGGTACATGTCATATGAATTCCACAACAGATTGTCCGGATATGACTGGATAAAACCGGAAATATCCGGTTTTTGTTTTGGCCAACTCAATCCCAGATATTGCTACAGCCTCTGTGTTTGCGTATTCCTGATATTATCCACGGACTTCATTGTTTTGAATGTTTTGTATCAGGGAACATTTAATTTTGTACCGTGGAATCACTAACTGATTCCACATGGAGACACCAGCTCTACACATTCGTATTTTCTAGGGAGAAAGCTAGAGGAACTGCGGCAAACAAACATGATATTTCTGTTTGTCTAGATGACATTTTATGCACTTGCCTAACGACAAGACTTTCTTTTTCTCCAAAACCATTTGTACTGTGATTTTCTCGGTCCATTGCATAGGAATTCCACACCACTTTGTCCGGATATGACCGGATGAAATCAGAAATATCCGGTTGTGTTTTGGCTAACTCACTCCGAAATATTGTGAAAGCCTCTGTGTTTGTGTTTTCTGGATATTATCCACGGACTTTATTCTTTTTGTTTTGAATGTTTTTATGAGGGAACATTTAATTTTGTACCGTGGAAACACTAATGGGTTCATCATGGGAACAGCAGCTCTACACATTCGTATTTTCTTGGGAGAAAGCTAGAGGAACTGCGGCAAACATACAATATTTCTGTTTGTATCGATGACATTTTATACACTTGCCTAACGAAAAGACTTTGCTTTTCTCCAAACGTTTTTTACTGTGATTTTCTCGGTCCATTGCATACGAATACCATACCAGTTTGTCCGGATATGACTGGATGAAACCAGAAATACCCGGTTGTGTTTTGGCTAACTCAATCCCAAATATTGCTACAGCCTCTGTGTTTGTGTTTTCTGGATATTATCATCAGACTTTATTTTTTTTGAATGTTTTTTTTATCGGGGAACATTTTATTTTGAGCTTGGATACAGTAATTCGTCCACATGGACACCAGCTGAATATATTCGTATTTTTATGGAAAAGCTAGAGGAACTGCGGCAAACAAACATATTTCTTTTGTATAGATGACATTTTATGCACTTGCCTAATGAAAAGACTTTGCTTTACTCCAAAACCATTTTTACTGTGAATATCTCTGTCCATTGCATACGAATTCCACACCAGTTTACCGGATATGACTGGATGAAACCAGAAATATCCGGTTTTGTTTTGGCTAACTCAATCCCAGGTATTGCTACAGCCTCTGTGTTTGTGTATTCCTGATATTATCCACGGACTTTATTGTTTTGAATGTTTTTATCAGGGAACATTTCATTTTGTGCTTGGAATCACTAATTGGTTCCACATGGAGACACCAGCTCTACACATTCGTATTTTCTAGGGAGAAAGCTAGAGGAACTGCGGCAAACAAACATGATATTTCTGTTTCTATCGATGACATTTTATGCATTTGCCTAATGAAAAGACTTTGCTTTTCTCCAAAACCATTTTTACTGTGATTTTCTCAGTCGATTGCATACGAATTCCACACCACTTTGTCCGGATATGACTGGATGAAAACAGAAATATCCGGTTGTGTTTTGTCTATCTCAATCCGAAATATTGTGAAAACCTCTGTGTTTGTGTTTTCTGGATATATTCAAGGGACTTTATTTTTTTGAATGTTTTTTATCAGAGAACATTTTATTTTGAGCTTGACTACAGTATTTGTTCCACATGGAGACACCAGCTGTATATATTCGTATTTTCTAGGGAGGAAGCTAGAGGAACTGCCGCAAACAAACATGATATTTCTGTTTCTATCGATGACATTTTATGCACTTGCCTAACGTAAAGACTTTGCTTTTCTCCAAAAAATTTTTTACTTTGGTTTTCTCTGTCCATTGCATCCGAATTCCAAACCACCTTGTCCTGATATCACTGGATGAAACCAGAAATATCCAGTTGTGTTTTGGCTAACTCAATCCGAAATATTGCTACAGCCTCTGTGTTTGTGTTTTCTGGATATTATCGATGGACTTTATTGTTTTGAATATTTTTATCAGGGAACATTTATTTTTGTACCATAGAAACTTCAATTGGTTCATCGTGGGGACACCAGCTCTACACATTCATATTTTCTAGGGAGAAAGCTAGAGGAACTGAGGTAAACAAACATGATATTTCTGTTGGTCTAGATGACATTTTATGCACTTGCGTAATGAAAAGACTTTGCTATTCTCCAAAACCATTTGTACTGTGATTTTCTCGGTCCATGTCATACGAATTCCACAACAGTTTGTCCGGATAAGACTGGATGAAACCGGAAATATCAGGTTTTGTTTTAGCTAACTCAATCCCAGATATTGCAACAGCCTCTGTGTTTGTTTATTCCTGATATTTTCCACGGACTTTATTGTTTGAATGTATTTATCGGGAAACATTTAATTTTGTGCTTGGAGTCACTACTTGGTTCCACATGGAGATACCAGCTCTACACATTCTTATTTTCTAGTGAGAAAGCTAGAGGAACTGCGACGAACAAACATGATATTTCTGTTTGTATAGATGACATTTTATGCACTTGCCTAACGAATAGACTTTGCTTTTCTCCAAAACCTTTTTTACTGCGATTTTCTCAGCCCAAAGCATAGGAAATCCACACCACTTTTTCCATATATGATAGGATGAAACCAGAAATATCCGGTTGTGTTTTGGCTAACTCAATCCCAAATATTGCTACAGCCTCTGTGTTTGTTTTTTCCAGATATTATCTACCTACTTTATTGTTTTCAATGTTTTTTATCGGGGAATATTTTATGTTGAGCTTGGATAGAGTAATTGGTTCCACATGGAGACACCAGCTCTACATATTCGTATTTTCTAGGGAGAAACTAGAGGATCTGCGGCAAAGGAACCTGATATTTCTGTTTGTATCGATGATGTTTTATGCACTTGCCTAAGGAAAAGACTTTGCTTTTCTCCAAAACCATTTTTAGTCTGATTTTCTCAGCCCATTGCATATGAACTCCACACCAGTTTGTCCGGATATGACTGGATGAAACCAGAAATATCCGGTTTTGTTTTGGCTAACTCAATCCCAGATATTGCTACAGCCTCTGTGTTTGTGTATTCCTGATATTATCCACGGACTTTATTGTTTTGAATGTTTTTATCAGGGAACATTTCATTTTGTGCTTGGAATCACTAATTGGTTCCACATGGAGACACCAGCTCTACACATTCGTATTTTCTAGGGAGAAAGCTAGAGGAACTGCGGCAAACAAACATGATATTTCTGTTTCTATCGATGACATTTTATGCATTTGCCTAACGAAAAGACTTTGCTTTTCTCCAAAACCATTTTTACTGTGATTTTCTCAGTCGATTGCATACGAATTCCACACCACTTTGTCCGGATATGACTGGATGAAAACAGAAATATCCGGTTGTGTTTTGTCTATCTCAATCCGAAATATTGTGAAAACCTCTGTGTTTGTGTTTTCTGGATATATTCAAGGGACTTTATTTTTTTGAATGTTTTTTATCAGAGAACATTTTATTTTGAGCTTGACTACAGTATTTGTTCCACATGGAGACACCAGCTGTATATATTCGTATTTTCTAGGGAGGAAGCTAGAGGAACTGCCGCAAACAAACATGATATTTCTGTTTCTATCGATGACATTTTATGCACTTGCCTAACGTAAAGACTTTGCTTTTCTCCAAAAAATTTTTTACTTTGGTTTTCTCTGTCCATTGCATCCGAATTCCAAACCACCTTGTCCTGATATCACTGGATGAAACCAGAAATATCCAGTTGTGTTTTGGCTAACTCAATCCGAAATATTGCTACAGCCTCTGTGTTTGTGTTTTCTGGATATTATCGATGGACTTTATTGTTTTGAATATTTTTATCAGGGAACATTTATTTTTGTACCATAGAAACTTCAATTGGTTCATCGTGGGGACACCAGCTCTACACATTCATATTTTCTAGGGAGAAAGCTAGAGGAACTGCGGTAAACAAACATGATATTTCTGTTGGTCTAGATGACATTTTATGCACTTGAGTAATGAAAAGACTTTGCTATTCTCCAAAACCATTTTTACTGTGATTTTCTCGGTCCATTGCATACGAATTCCACAACAGTTTGTCCGGATAAGACTGGATGAAACCGGAAATATCAGGTTTTGTTTTAGCTAACTCAATCCCAGATATTGCAACAGCCTCTGTGTTTGTTTATTCCTGATATTTTCCACGGACTTTATTGTTTGAATGTATTTATCGGGAAACATTTAATTTTGTGCTTGGAGTCACTACTTGGTTCCACATGGAGATACCAGCTCTACACATTCTTATTTTCTAGTGAGAAAGCTAGAGGAACTGCGACGAACAAACATGATATTTCTGTTTGTATAGATGACATTTTATGCACTTGCCTAACGAATAGACTTTGCTTTACTCCAAAACCTTTTTTACTGTGATTTTCTCAGCCCAAAGCATAGGAAATCCACACCACTTTTTCCATATATGATAGGATGAAACCAGAAATATCCGGTTGTGTTTTGGCTAACTCAATCCCAAATATTGCTACAGCCTCTGTGTTTGTTTTTTCCAGATATTATCCACCTACTTTATTGTTTTCAATGTTTTTTATCGGGGAATATTTTATGTTGAGCTTGGATAGAGTAATTGGTTCCACATGGAGACACCAGCTCTACATATTCGTATTTTCTAGGGAGAAACTAGAGGATCTGCGGCAAAGGAACCTGATATTTCTGTTTGTATCGATGATGTTTTATGCACTTGCCTAAGGAAAAGACTTTGCTTTTCTCCAAAACCATTTTTAGTCTGATTTTCTCAGCCCATTGCATATGAACTCCACACCAGTTTGTCCGGATATGACTGGATGAAACCAGAAATATCCGGTTTTGTTTTGGCTAACTCAATCCCAGATATTGCTACAGCCTCTGTGTTTGTGTATTCCTGATATCATCCACGGACTTTATTGTTTTGCATGTTTTTTATCAGGGAACATTTAATTTAGTGCTTGGAATCACTACTTGGTTGCACATGGAGACACCAGCTCTACACATTCGTATTTTCTAGGGAGAAAACCTGAGAAACTGCGACAAACAAACATGATATTTCTGTTTGTATCGAAGATATTTTATGCATTTGCCTAAGGAAAAGACTTTGCTTTTCTCCAAAACCATTTGTACTGTGATTTTCTCGGTCCATTGCATACGAATTCCACACCAGTTTGTCCGGATGTGACTGGATGAAACCAGAAATATCCGGTTGTGTTTTGTCTAACTCAATCCGAAATATTGTGAAAGCCTCTGTGTTTGTTTGTTCTGGATATTACTGATGGACTTTATTGTTTTGAATGTTTTTATCAGGGAACATTTCATTTTGTAGCGTTGAAACACTAATTGGTTCATCATGGGGACACCAGCTCTACACATTCGTATATTCTAGGGAGAAAGCTAGAGGAACTGCGGGAAACAAACCTGATATTTCTGTTTGTATCGATGACATTTTATGCACTTGCCTAATGAAAAGACTTTGCTTTTCTCCAAAACCATTTTTCTGTGATTTCTCGGTACATGTCATATGAATTCCACAACAGATTGTCCGGATATGACTGGATAAAACTGGAAATATCCGGTTGTGTTTTGGCTAACTCAATCCCCAAAATTGCTGCAGCCTCTGTGTTTGTATTTTCTGGATATTATCGATGGACTTTATTGTTTGAATACTTTTATCAGGGAACATTCAATTTTGTACCGTGGAAACACTAATTGGTTCATCATGGGGACACCAGCTCTACAGATTCCTATTTTCTAGGGAGAACGCTAGAGGAACTGCGGCAAACAAACATGACATTTCTGTTTGTATAGATGACAGTTTATGCACTTGCCTAATGAAAAGACTTTGCTTTTCTCCAAAACCATTTTTACTGTGATTTTCTCGGTACATGTCATATGAATTCCACAACAGATTGTCCGGATATGACTGGATAAAACCGGAAATATCCGGTTTTTGTTTTGGCCAACTCAATCCCAGATATTGCTACAGCCTCTGTGTTTGCGTATTCCTGATATTATCCACGGACTTCATTGTTTTGAATGTTTTGTATCAGGGAACATTTAATTTTGTACCGTGGAATCACTAACTGATTCCACATGGAGACACCAGCTCTACACATTCGTATTTTCTAGGGAGAAAGCTAGAGGAACTGCGGCAAACAAACATGATATTTCTGTTTGTCTAGATGACATTTTATGCACTTGCCTAACGACAAGACTTTCTTTTTCTCCAAAACCATTTGTACTGTGATTTTCTCGGTCCATTGCATAGGAATTCCACACCACTTTGTCCGGATATGACCGGATGAAATCAGAAATATCCGGTTGTGTTTTGGCTAACTCAATCCGAAATATTGTGAAAGCCTCTGTGTTTGTGTTTTCTGGATATTATCCACGGACTTTATTCTTTTTGTTTTGAATGTTTTTATGAGGGAACATTTAATTTTGTACCGTGGAAACACTAATGGGTTCATCATGGGAACAGCAGCTCTACACATTCGTGTTTTCTTGGGAGAAAGCTAGAGGAACTGCGGCAAACATACAATATTTCTGTTTGTATCGATGACATTTTATACACTTGCCTAACGAAAAGACTTTGCTTTTCTCCAAACGTTTTTTACTGTGATTTTCTCGGTCCATTGCATACGAATACCATACCAGTTTGTCCGGATATGACTGGATGAAACCAGAAATACCCGGTTGTGTTTTGGCTAACTCAATCCGAAATATTGCTACAGCCTCTGTGTTTGTGTTTTCTGGATATTATCATCAGACTTTATTTTTTTTGAATGTTTTTTTATCGGGGAACATTTTATTTTGAGCTTGGATACAGTAATTCGTCCACATGGACACCAGCTGAATATATTCGTATTTTTATGGAAAAGCTAGAGGAACTGCGGCAAACAAACATATTTCTTTTGTATAGATGACATTTTATGCACTTGCCTAATGAAAAGACTTTGCTTTACTCCAAAACCATTTTTACTGTGAATATCTCTGTCCATTGCATACGAATTCCACACCAGTTTACCGGATATGACTGGATGAAACCAGAAATATCCGGTTTTGTTTTGGCTAACTCAATCCCAGATATTGCTACAGCCTCTGTGTTTGTGTATTCCTGATATTATCCACGGACTTTATTGTTTTGAATGTTTTTATCAGGGAACATTTCATTTTGTGCTTGGAATCACTAATTGGTTCCACATGGAGACACCAGCTCTACACATTCGTATTTTCTAGGGAGAAAGCTAGAGGAACTGCGGCAAACAAACATGATATTTCTGTTTCTATCGATGACATTTTATGCATTTGCCTAACGAAAAGACTTTGCTTTTCTCCAAAACCATTTTTACTGTGATTTTCTCAGTCGATTGCATACGAATTCCACACCACTTTGTCCGGATATGACTGGATAAAAACAGAAATATCCGGTTGTGTTTTGTCTATCTCAATCCGAAATATTGTGAAAACCTCTGTGTTTGTGTTTTCTGGATATATTCAAGGGACTTCATTTTTTTGAATGTTTTTTATCAGAGAACATTTTATTTTGAGCTTGACTACAGTATTTGTTCCACATGGAGACACCAGCTGTATATATTCGTATTTTCTAGGGAGGAAGCTAGAGGAACTGCCGCAAACAAACATGATATTTCTGTTTCTATCGATGACATTTTATGCACTTGCGTAATGAAAAGACTTTGCTATTCTCCAAAACCATTTTTACTGTGATTTTCTTGGTCCATTGCATACGAATTCCACAACAGTTTGTCCGGATAAGACTGGATGAAACCGGAAATATCAGGTTTTGTTTTAGCTAACTCAATCCCAGATATTGCAACAGCCTCTGTGTTTGTTTATTCCTGATATTTTCCACGGACTTTATTGTTTGAATGTATTTATCGGGAAACATTTAATTTTGTGCTTGGAGTCACTACTTGGTTCCACGTGGAGATACCAGCTCTACACATTCTTATTTTCTAGTGAGAAAGCTAGAGGAACTGCGACGAACAAACATGATATTTCTGTTTGTATAGATGACATTTTATGCACTTGCCTAACGAATAGACTTTGCTTTTCTCCAAAATCTTTTTTACTGTGATTTTCTCAGCCCAAAGCATAGGAAATCCACACCACTTTTTCCATATATGATAGGATGAAACCAGAAATATCCGGTTGTGTTTTGGCTAACTCAATCCCAAATATTGCTACAGCCTCTGTGTTTGTTTTTTCCGGATATTATCCACCTACTTTATTGTTTTCAATGTTTTTTATCGGGGGATATTTTATGTTGAGCTTGGATAGAGTAATTGGTTCCACATGGAGACACCAGCTCTACATATTCGTATTTTCTAGGGAGAAACTAGAGGATCTGCGGCAAAGGAACCTGATATTTCTGTTTGTATTGATGATGTTTTATGCACTTGCCTAAGGAAAAGACTTTGCTTTTCTCCAAAACCATTTTTAGTCTGATTTTCTCAGCCCATTGCATATGAACTCCACACCAGTTTGTCCGGATATGACTGGATGAAACCAGAAATATCTGGTTTTGTTTTGGCTAACTCAATCCCAGATATTGCTACAGCCTCTGTTTTTGTGTATTCCTGATATCATCCACGGACTTTATTGTTTTGCATGTTTTTTATCAGGGAACATTTAATTTAGTGCTTGGAATCACTACTTGGTTGCACATGGAGACACCAGCTCTACACATTCGTATTTTCTAGGGAGAAAACCTGAGAAACTGCGACAAACAAACATGATATTTCTGTTTGTATCGAAGATATTTTATGCATTTGCCTAAGGAAAAGACTTTGCTTTTCTCCAAAACCATTTGTACTGTGATTTTCTCGGTCCATTGCATACGAATTCCACACCAGTTTGTCCGGATGTGACTGGATGAAACCAGAAATATCCGGTTGTGTTTTGTCTAACTCAATCCGAAATATTGTGAAAGCCTCTGTGTTTGTTTTTTCTGGATATTACTGATGGACTTTATTGTTTTGAATGTTTTTATCAGGGAACATTTCATTTTGTAGCGTTGAAACACTAATTGGTTCATCATGGGGACACCAGCTCTACACATTCGTATATTCTAGGGAGAAAGCTAGAGGAACTGCGGGAAACAAACCTGATATTTCTGTTTGTATCGATGACATTTTATGCACTTGCCTAATGAAAAGACTTTGCTTTTCTCCAAAACCATTTTTCTGTGATTTCTCGGTACATGTCATATGAATTCCACAACAGATTGTCCGGATATGACTGGATAAAACTGGAAATATCCGGTTGTGTTTTGGCTAACTCAATCCCCAAAATTGCTGCAGCCTCTGTGTTTGTATTTTCTGGATATTATCGATGGACTTTATTGTTTGAATACTTTTATCAGGGAACATTCAATTTTGTACCGTGGAAACACTAATTGGTTCATCATGGGGACACCAGCTCTACAGATTCCTATTTTCTAGGGAGAACGCTAGAGGAACTGCGGCAAACAAACATGACATTTCTGTTTGTATAGATGACAGTTTATGCACTTGCCTAATGAAAAGACTTTGCTTTTCTCCAAAACCATTTTTACTGTGATTTTCTCGGTACATGTCATATGAATTCCACAACAGATTGTCCGGATATGACTGGATAAAACCGGAAATATCCGGTTTTTGTTTTGGCCAACTCAATCCCAGATATTGCTACAGCCTCTGTGTTTGCGTATTCCTGATATTATCCACGGACTTCATTGTTTTGAATGTTTTGTATCAGGGAACATTTAATTTTGTACCGTGGAATCACTAACTGATTCCACATGGAGACACCAGCTCTACACATTCGTATTTTCTAGGGAGAAAGCTAGAGGAACTGCGGCAAACAAACATGATATTTCTGTTTGTCTAGATGACATTTTATGCACTTGCCTAACGACAAGACTTTCTTTTTCTCCAAAACCATTTGTACTGTGATTTTCTCGGTCCATTGCATAGGAATTCCACACCACTTTGTCCGGATATGACCGGATGAAATCAGAAATATCCGGTTGTGTTTTGGCTAACTCAATCCGAAATATTGTGAAAGCCTCTGTGTTTGTGTTTTCTGGATATTATCCACGGACTTTATTCTTTTTGTTTTGAATGTTTTTATGAGGGAACATTTAATTTTGTACCGTGGAAACACTAATGGGTTCATCATGGGAACAGCAGCTCTACACATTCGTATTTTCTTGGGAGAAAGCTAGAGGAACTGCGGCAAACATACAATATTTCTGTTTGTATCGATGACATTTTATACACTTGCCTAACGAAAAGACTTTGCTTTTCTCCAAACGTTTTTTACTGTGATTTTCTCGGTCCATTGCATACGAATACCATACCAGTTTGTCCGGATATGACTGGATGAAACCAGAAATACCCGGTTGTGTTTTGGCTAACTCAATCCCAAATATTGCTACAGCCTCTGTGTTTGTGTTTTCTGGATATTATCATCAGACTTTATTTTTTTTTGAATGTTTTTTTATCGGGGAACATTTTATTTTGAGCTTGGATACAGTAATTCGTCCACATGGACACCAGCTGAATATATTCGTATTTTTATGGAAAAGCTAGAGGAACTGCGGCAAACAAACATATTTCTTTTGTATAGATGACATTTTATGCACTTGCCTAATGAAAAGACTTTGCTTTACTCCAAAACCATTTTTACTGTGAATATCTCTGTCCATTGCATACGAATTCCACACCAGTTTACCGGATATGACTGGATGAAACCAGAAATATCCGGTTTTGTTTTGGCTAACTCAATCCCAGGTATTGCTACAGCCTCTGTGTTTGTGTATTCCTGATATTATCCACGGACTTTATTGTTTTGAATGTTTTTATCAGGGAACATTTCATTTTGTGCTTGGAATCACTAATTGGTTCCACATGGAGACACCAGCTCTACACATTCGTATTTTCTAGGGAGAAAGCTAGAGGAACTGCGGCAAACAAACATGATATTTCTGTTTCTATCGATGACATTTTATGCATTTGCCTAACGAAAAGACTTTGCTTTTCTCCAAAACCATTTTTACTGTGATTTTCTCAGTCGATTGCATACGAATTCCACACCACTTTGTCCGGATATGACTGGATGAAAACAGAAATATCCGGTTGTGTTTTGTCTATCTCAATCCGAAATATTGTGAAAACCTCTGTGTTTGTGTTTTCTGGATATATTCAAGGGACTTTATTTTTTTGAATGTTTTTTATCAGAGAACATTTTATTTTGAGCTTGAC
The DNA here is from genome assembly GCF_033115175.1 of Lepus europaeus. Taxonomy (NCBI): domain Eukaryota; kingdom Metazoa; phylum Chordata; class Mammalia; order Lagomorpha; family Leporidae; genus Lepus; species Lepus europaeus. Next base: position 520,723 of record NW_026909615.1, read on the forward strand.
TACAGTATTTGTTCCACATGGAGACACCAGCTGTATATATTCGTATTTTCTAGGGAGGAAGCTAGAGGAACTGCCGCAAACAAACATGATATTTCTGTTTCTATCGATGACATTTTATGCACTTGCCTAACGTAAAGACTTTGCTTTTCTCCAAAAAAATTTTTACTTTGGTTTTCTCTGTCCATTGCATCCGAATTCCAAACCACCTTGTCCTGATATCACTGGATGAAACCAGAAATATCCAGTTGTGTTTTGGCTAACTCAATCCGAAATATTGCTACAGCCTCTGTGTTTGTGTTTTCTGGATATTATCGATGGACTTTATTGTTTTGAATATTTTTATCAGGGAACATTTATTTTTGTACCATAGAAACTTCAATTGGTTCATCGTGGGGACACCAGCTCTACACATTCATATTTTCTAGGGAGAAAGCTAGAGGAACTGAGGTAAACAAACATGATATTTCTGTTGGTCTAGATGACATTTTATGCACTTGCGTAATGAAAAGACTTTGCTATTCTCCAAAACCATTTTTACTGTGATTTTCTCGGTACATGTCATACGAATTCCACAACAGTTTGTCCGGATAAGACTGGATGAAACCGGAAATATCAGGTTTTGTTTTAGCTAACTCAATCCCAGATATTGCAACAGCCTCTGTGTTTGTTTATTCTTGATATTTTCCACGGACTTTATTGTTTGAATGTATTTATCGGGAAACATTTAATTTTGTGCTTGGAGTCACTACTTGGTTCCACATGGAGATACCAGCTCTACACATTCTTATTTTCTAGTGAGAAAGCTAGAGGAACTGCGACGAACAAACATGATATTTCTGTTTGTATAGATGACATTTTATGCACTTGCCTAACGAATAGACTTTGCTTTTCTCCAAAACCTTTTTTACTGTGATTTTCTCAGCCCAAAGCATAGGAAATCCACACCACTTTTTCCATATATGATAGGATGAAACCAGAAATATCCGGTTGTGTTTTGGCTAACTCAATCCCAAATATTGCTACAGCCTCTGTGTTTGTTTTTTCCGGATATTATCCACCTACTTTATTGTTTTCAATGTTTTTTATCGGGGGATATTTTATGTTGAGCTTGGATAGAGTAATTGGTTCCACATGGAGACACCAGCTCTACATATTCGTATTTTCTAGGGAGAAACTAGAGGATCTGCGGCAAAGGAACCTGATATTTCTGTTTGTATTGATGATGTTTTATGCACTTGCCTAAGGAAAAGACTTTGCTTTTCTCCAAAACCATTTTTAGTCTGATTTTCTCAGCCCATTGCATATGAACTCCACACCAGTTTGTCCGGATATGACTGGATGAAACCAGAAATATCTGGTTTTGTTTTGGCTAACTCAATCCCAGATATTGCTACAGCCTCTGTTTTTGTGTATTCCTGATATCATCCACGGACTTTATTGTTTTGCATGTTTTTTATCAGGGAACATTTAATTTAGTGCTTGGAATCACTACTTGGTTGCACATGGAGACACCAGCTCTACACATTCGTATTTTCTAGGGAGAAAACCTGAGAAACTGCGACAAACAAACATGATATTTCTGTTTGTATCGAAGATATTTTATGCATTTGCCTAAGGAAAAGACTTTGCTTTTCTCCAAAACCATTTGTACTGTGATTTTCTCGGTCCATTGCATACGAATTCCACACCAGTTTGTCCGGATGTGACTGGATGAAACCAGAAATATCCGGTTGTGTTTTGTCTAACTCAATCCGAAATATTGTGAAAGCCTCTGTGTTTGTTTTTTCTGGATATTACTGATGGACTTTATTGTTTTGAATGTTTTTATCAGGGAACATTTCATTTTGTAGCGTTGAAACACTAATTGGTTCATCATGGGGACACCAGCTCTACACATTCGTATATTCTAGGGAGAAAGCTAGAGGAACTGCGGGAAACAAACCTGATATTTCTGTTTGTATCGATGACATTTTATGCACTTGCCTAATGAAAAGACTTTGCTTTTCTCCAAAACCATTTTTCTGTGATTTCTCGGTACATGTCATATGAATTCCACAACAGATTGTCCGGATATGACTGGATAAAACTGGAAATATCCGGTTGTGTTTTGGCTAACTCAATCCCCAAAATTGCTGCAGCCTCTGTGTTTGTATTTTCTGGATATTATCGATGGACTTTATTGTTTGAATACTTTTATCAGGGAACATTCAATTTTGTACCGTGGAAACACTAATTGGTTCATCATGGGGACACCAGCTCTACAGATTCCTATTTTCTAGGGAGAACGCTAGAGGAACTGCGGCAAACAAACATGACATTTCTGTTTGTATAGATGACAGTTTATGCACTTGCCTAATGAAAAGACTTTGCTTTTCTCCAAAACCATTTTTACTGTGATTTTCTCGGTACATGTCATATGAATTCCACAACAGATTGTCCGGATATGACTGGATAAAACCGGAAATATCCGGTTTTTGTTTTGGCCAACTCAATCCCAGATATTGCTACAGCCTCTGTGTTTGCGTATTCCTGATATTATCCACGGACTTCATTGTTTTGAATGTTTTGTATCAGGGAACATTTAATTTTGTACCGTGGAATCACTAACTGATTCCACATGGAGACACCAGCTCTACACATTCGTATTTTCTAGGGAGAAAGCTAGAGGAACTGCGGCAAACAAACATGATATTTCTGTTTGTCTAGATGACATTTTATGCACTTGCCTAACGACAAGACTTTCTTTTTCTCCAAAACCATTTGTACTGTGATTTTCTCGGTCCATTGCATAGGAATTCCACACCACTTTGTCCGGATATGACCGGATGAAATCAGAAATATCCGGTTGTGTTTTGGCTAACTCAATCCGAAATATTGTGAAAGCCTCTGTGTTTGTGTTTTCTGGATATTATCCACGGACTTTATTCTTTTTGTTTTGAATGTTTTTATGAGGGAACATTTAATTTTGTACCGTGGAAACACTAATGGGTTCATCATGGGAACAGCAGCTCTACACATTCGTATTTTCTTGGGAGAAAGCTAGAGGAACTGCGGCAAACATACAATATTTCTGTTTGTATCGATGACATTTTATACACTTGCCTAACGAAAAGACTTTGCTTTTCTCCAAACGTTTTTTACTGTGATTTTCTCGGTCCATTGCATACGAATACCATACCAGTTTGTCCGGATATGACTGGATGAAACCAGAAATACCCGGTTGTGTTTTGGCTAACTCAATCCCAAATATTGCTACAGCCTCTGTGTTTGTGTTTTCTGGATATTATCATCAGACTTTATTTTTTTTTGAATGTTTTTTTATCGGGGAACATTTTATTTTGAGCTTGGATACAGTAATTCGTCCACATGGACACCAGCTGAATATATTCGTATTTTTATGGAAAAGCTAGAGGAACTGCGGCAAACAAACATATTTCTTTTGTATAGATGACATTTTATGCACTTGCCTAATGAAAAGACTTTGCTTTACTCCAAAACCATTTTTACTGTGAATATCTCTGTCCATTGCATACGAATTCCACACCAGTTTACCGGATATGACTGGATGAAACCAGAAATATCCGGTTTTGTTTTGGCTAACTCAATCCCAGGTATTGCTACAGCCTCTGTGTTTGTGTATTCCTGATATTATCCACGGACTTTATTGTTTTGAATGTTTTTATCAGGGAACATTTCATTTTGTGCTTGGAATCACTAATTGGTTCCACATGGAGACACCAGCTCTACACATTCGTATTTTCTAGGGAGAAAGCTAGAGGAACTGCGGCAAACAAACATGATATTTCTGTTTCTATCGATGACATTTTATGCATTTGCCTAACGAAAAGACTTTGCTTTTCTCCAAAACCATTTTTACTGTGATTTTCTCAGTCGATTGCATACGAATTCCACACCACTTTGTCCGGATATGACTGGATGAAAACAGAAATATCCGGTTGTGTTTTGTCTATCTCAATCCGAAATATTGTGAAAACCTCTGTGTTTGTGTTTTCTGGATATATTCAAGGGACTTTATTTTTTTGAATGTTTTTTATCAGAGAACATTTTATTTTGAGCTTGACTACAGTATTTGTTCCACATGGAGACACCAGCTGTATATATTCGTATTTTCTAGGGAGGAAGCTAGAGGAACTGCCGCAAACAAACATGATATTTCTGTTTCTATCGATGACATTTTATGCACTTGCCTAACGTAAAGACTTTGCTTTTCTCCAAAAAAATTTTTACTTTGGTTTTCTCTGTCCATTGCATCCGAATTCCAAACCACCTTGTCCTGATATCACTGGATGAAACCAGAAATATCCAGTTGTGTTTTGGCTAACTCAATCCGAAATATTGCTACAGCCTCTGTGTTTGTGTTTTCTGGATATTATCGATGGACTTTATTGTTTTGAATATTTTTATCAGGGAACATTTATTTTTGTACCATAGAAACTTCAATTGGTTCATCGTGGGGACACCAGCTCTACACATTCATATTTTCTAGGGAGAAAGCTAGAGGAACTGAGGTAAACAAACATGATATTTCTGTTGGTCTAGATGACATTTTATGCACTTGCGTAATGAAAAGACTTTGCTATTCTCCAAAACCATTTTTACTGTGATTTTCTCGGTACATGTCATACGAATTCCACAACAGTTTGTCCGGATAAGACTGGATGAAACCGGAAATATCAGGTTTTGTTTTAGCTAACTCAATCCCAGATATTGCAACAGCCTCTGTGTTTGTTTATTCTTGATATTTTCCACGGACTTTATTGTTTGAATGTATTTATCGGGAAACATTTAATTTTGTGCTTGGAGTCACTACTTGGTTCCACATGGAGATACCAGCTCTACACATTCTTATTTTCTAGTGAGAAAGCTAGAGGAACTGCGACGAACAAACATGATATTTCTGTTTGTATAGATGACATTTTATGCACTTGCCTAACGAATAGACTTTGCTTTTCTCCAAAACCTTTTTTACTGTGATTTTCTCAGCCCAAAGCATAGGAAATCCACACCACTTTTTCCATATATGATAGGATGAAACCAGAAATATCCGGTTGTGTTTTGGCTAACTCAATCCCAAATATTGCTACAGCCTCTGTGTTTGTTTTTCCGGATATTATCCACCTACTTTATTGTTTTCAATGTTTTTTATCGGGGGATATTTTATGTTGAGCTTGGATAGAGTAATTGGTTCCACATGGAGACACCAGCTCTACATATTCGTATTTTCTAGGGAGAAACTAGAGGATCTGCGGCAAAGGAACCTGATATTTCTGTTTGTATTGATGATGTTTTATGCACTTGCCTAAGGAAAAGACTTTGCTTTTCTCCAAAACCATTTTTAGTCTGATTTTCTCAGCCCATTGCATATGAACTCCACACCAGTTTGTCCGGATATGACTGGATGAAACCAGAAATATCCGGTTTTGTTTTGGCTAACTCAATCCCAGATATTGCTACAGCCTCTGTGTTTGTGTATTCCTGATATCATCCACGGACTTTATTGTTTTGCATGTTTTTTATCAGGGAACATTTAATTTAGTGCTTGGAATCACTACTTGGTTGCACATGGAGACACCAGCTCTACACATTCGTATTTTCTAGGGAGAAAACCTGAGAAACTGCGACAAACAAACATGATATTTCTGTTTGTATCGAAGATATTTTATGCATTTGCCTAAGGAAAAGACTTTGCTTTTCTCCAAAACCATTTGTACTGTGATTTTCTCGGTCCATTGCATACGAATTCCACACCAGTTTGTCCGGATGTGACTGGATGAAACCAGAAATATCCGGTTGTGTTTTGTCTAACTCAATCCGAAATATTGTGAAAGCCTCTGTGTTTGTTTGTTCTGGATATTACTGATGGACTTTATTGTTTTGAATGTTTTTATCAGGGAACATTTCATTTTGTAGCGTTGAAACACTAATTGGTTCATCATGGGGACACCAGCTCTACACATTCGTATATTCTAGGGAGAAAGCTAGAGGAACTGCGGGAAACAAACCTGATATTTCTGTTTGTATCGATGACATTTTATGCACTTGCCTAATGAAAAGACTTTGCTTTTCTCCAAAACCATTTTTCTGTGATTTCTCGGTACATGTCATATGAATTCCACAACAGATTGTCCGGATATGACTGGATAAAACTGGAAATATCCGGTTGTGTTTTGGCTAACTCAATCCCCAAAATTGCTGCAGCCTCTGTGTTTGTATTTTCTGGATATTATCGATGGACTTTATTGTTTGAATACTTTTATCAGGGAACATTCAATTTTGTACCGTGGAAACACTAATTGGTTCATCATGGGGACACCAGCTCTACAGATTCCTATTTTCTAGGGAGAACGCTAGAGGAACTGCGGCAAACAAACATGACATTTCTGTTTGTATAGATGACAGTTTATGCACTTGCCTAATGAAAAGACTTTGCTTTTCTCCAAAACCATTTTTACTGTGATTTTCTCGGTACATGTCATATGAATTCCACAACAGATTGTCCGGATATGACTGGATAAAACCGGAAATATCCGGTTTTTGTTTTGGCCAACTCAATCCCAGATATTGCTACAGCCTCTGTGTTTGCGTATTCCTGATATTATCCACGGACTTCATTGTTTTGAATGTTTTGTATCAGGGAACATTTAATTTTGTACCGTGGAATCACTAACTGATTCCACATGGAGACACCAGCTCTACACATTCGTATTTTCTAGGGAGAAAGCTAGAGGAACTGCGGCAAACAAACATGATATTTCTGTTTGTCTAGATGACATTTTATGCACTTGCCTAACGACAAGACTTTCTTTTTCTCCAAAACCATTTGTACTGTGATTTTCTCGGTCCATTGCATAGGAATTCCACACCACTTTGTCCGGATATGACCGGATGAAATCAGAAATATCCGGTTGTGTTTTGGCTAACTCAATCCGAAATATTGTGAAAGCCTCTGTGTTTGTGTTTTCTGGATATTATCCACGGACTTTATTCTTTTTGTTTTGAATGTTTTTATGAGGGAACATTTAATTTTGTACCGTGGAAACACTAATGGGTTCATCATGGGAACAGCAGCTCTACACATTCGTGTTTTCTTGGGAGAAAGCTAGAGGAACTGCGGCAAACATACAATATTTCTGTTTGTATCGATGACATTTTATACACTTGCCTAACGAAAAGACTTTGCTTTTCTCCAAACGTTTTTTACTGTGATTTTCTCGGTCCATTGCATACGAATACCATACCAGTTTGTCCGGATATGACTGGATGAAACCAGAAATACCCGGTTGTGTTTTGGCTAACTCAATCCCAAATATTGCTACAGCCTCTGTGTTTGTGTTTTCTGGATATTATCATCAGACTTTATTTTTTTTGAATGTTTTTTTATCGGGGAACATTTTATTTTGAGCTTGGATACAGTAATTCGTCCACATGGACACCAGCTGAATATATTCGTATTTTTATGGAAAAGCTAGAGGAACTGCGGCAAACAAACATATTTCTTTTGTATAGATGACATTTTATGCACTTGCCTAATGAAAAGACTTTGCTTTACTCCAAAACCATTTTTACTGTGAATATCTCTGTCCATTGCATACGAATTCCACACCAGTTTACCGGATATGACTGGATGAAACCAGAAATATCCGGTTTTGTTTTGGCTAACTCAATCCCAGATATTGCTACAGCCTCTGTGTTTGTGTATTCCTGATATTATCCACGGACTTTATTGTTTTGAATGTTTTTATCAGGGAACATTTCATTTTGTGCTTGGAATCACTAATTGGTTCCACATGGAGACACCAGCTCTACACATTCGTATTTTCTAGGGAGAAAGCTAGAGGAACTGCGGCAAACAAACATGATATTTCTGTTTCTATCGATGACATTTTATGCATTTGCCTAACGAAAAGACTTTGCTTTTCTCCAAAACCATTTTTACTGTGATTTTCTCAGTCGATTGCATACGAATTCCACACCACTTTGTCCGGATATGACTGGATAAAAACAGAAATATCCGGTTGTGTTTTGTCTATCTCAATCCGAAATATTGTGAAAACCTCTGTGTTTGTGTTTTCTGGATATATTCAAGGGACTTCATTTTTTTGAATGTTTTTTATCAGAGAACATTTTATTTTGAGCTTGACTACAGTATTTGTTCCACATGGAGACACCAGCTGTATATATTCGTATTTTCTAGGGAGGAAGCTAGAGGAACTGCCGCAAACAAACATGATATTTCTGTTTCTATCGATGACATTTTATGCACTTGCGTAATGAAAAGACTTTGCTATTCTCCAAAACCATTTTTACTGTGATTTTCTTGGTCCATTGCATACGAATTCCACAACAGTTTGTCCGGATAAGACTGGATGAAACCGGAAATATCAGGTTTTGTTTTAGCTAACTCAATCCCAGATATTGCAACAGCCTCTGTGTTTGTTTATTCCTGATATTTTCCACGGACTTTATTGTTTGAATGTATTTATCGGGAAACATTTAATTTTGTGCTTGGAGTCACTACTTGGTTCCACGTGGAGATACCAGCTCTACACATTCTTATTTTCTAGTGAGAAAGCTAGAGGAACTGCGACGAACAAACATGATATTTCTGTTTGTATAGATGACATTTTATGCACTTGCCTAACGAATAGACTTTGCTTTTCTCCAAAATCTTTTTTACTGTGATTTTCTCAGCCCAAAGCATAGGAAATCCACACCACTTTTTCCATATATGATAGGATGAAACCAGAAATATCCGGTTGTGTTTTGGCTAACTCAATCCCAAATATTGCTACAGCCTCTGTGTTTGTTTTTTCCGGATATTATCCACCTACTTTATTGTTTTCAATGTTTTTTATCGGGGGATATTTTATGTTGAGCTTGGATAGAGTAATTGGTTCCACATGGAGACACCAGCTCTACATATTCGTATTTTCTAGGGAGAAACTAGAGGATCTGCGGCAAAGGAACCTGATATTTCTGTTTGTATTGATGATGTTTTATGCACTTGCCTAAGGAAAAGACTTTGCTTTTCTCCAAAACCATTTTTAGTCTGATTTTCTCAGCCCATTGCATATGAACTCCACACCAGTTTGTCCGGATATGACTGGATGAAACCAGAAATATCTGGTTTTGTTTTGGCTAACTCAATCCCAGATATTGCTACAGCCTCTGTTTTTGTGTATTCCTGATATCATCCACGGACTTTATTGTTTTGCATGTTTTTTATCAGGGAACATTTAATTTAGTGCTTGGAATCACTACTTGGTTGCACATGGAGACACCAGCTCTACACATTCGTATTTTCTAGGGAGAAAACCTGAGAAACTGCGACAAACAAACATGATATTTCTGTTTGTATCGAAGATATTTTATGCATTTGCCTAAGGAAAAGACTTTGCTTTTCTCCAAAACCATTTGTACTGTGATTTTCTCGGTCCATTGCATACGAATTCCACACCAGTTTGTCCGGATGTGACTGGATGAAACCAGAAATATCCGGTTGTGTTTTGTCTAACTCAATCCGAAATATTGTGAAAGCCTCTGTGTTTGTTTTTTCTGGATATTACTGATGGACTTTATTGTTTTGAATGTTTTTATCAGGGAACATTTCATTTTGTAGCGTTGAAACACTAATTGGTTCATCATGGGGACACCAGCTCTACACATTCGTATATTCTAGGGAGAAAGCTAGAGGAACTGCGGGAAACAAACCTGATATTTCTGTTTGTATCGATGACATTTTATGCACTTGCCTAATGAAAAGACTTTGCTTTTCTCCAAAACCATTTTTCTGTGATTTCTCGGTACATGTCATATGAATTCCACAACAGATTGTCCGGATATGACTGGATAAAACTGGAAATATCCGGTTGTGTTTTGGCTAACTCAATCCCCAAAATTGCTGCAGCCTCTGTGTTTGTATTTTCTGGATATTATCGATGGACTTTATTGTTTGAATACTTTTATCAGGGAACATTCAATTTTGTACCGTGGAAACACTAATTGGTTCATCATGGGGACACCAGCTCTACAGATTCCTATTTTCTAGGGAGAACGCTAGAGGAACTGCGGCAAACAAACATGACATTTCTGTTTGTATAGATGACAGTTTATGCACTTGCCTAATGAAAAGACTTTGCTTTTCTCCAAAACCATTTTTACTGTGATTTTCTCGGTACATGTCATATGAATTCCACAACAGATTGTCCGGATATGACTGGATAAAACCGGAAATATCCGGTTTTTGTTTTGGCCAACTCAATCCCAGATATTGCTACAGCCTCTGTGTTTGCGTATTCCTGATATTATCCACGGACTTCATTGTTTTGAATGTTTTTTATCAGGGAACATTTAATTTTGTACCGTGGAATCACTAACTGATTCCACATGGAGACACCAGCTCTACACATTCGTATTTTCTAGGGAGAAAGCTAGAGGAACTGCGGCAAACAAACATGATATTTCTGTTTGTCTAGATGACATTTTATGCACTTGCCTAACGACAAGACTTTCTTTTTCTCCAAAACCATTTGTACTGTGATTTTCTCGGTCCATTGCATAGGAATTCCACACCACTTTGTCCGGATATGACCGGATGAAATCAGAAATATCCGGTTGTGTTTTGGCTAACTCAATCCGAAATATTGTGAAAGCCTCTGTGTTTATGTTTTCTGGATATTATCCACGGACTTTATTCTTTTTGTTTTGAATGTTTTTATGAGGGAACATTTAATTTTGTACCGTGGAAACACTAATGGGTTCATCATGGGAACAGCAGCTCTACACATTCGTATTTTCTTGGGAGAAAGCTAGAGGAACTGCGGCAAACATACAATATTTCTGTTTGTATCGATGACATTTTATACACTTGCCTAACGAAAAGACTTTGCTTTTCTCCAAACGTTTTTTACTGTGATTTTCTCGGTCCATTGCATACGAATACCATACCAGTTTGTCCGGATATGACTGGATGAAACCAGAAATACCCGGTTGTGTTTTGGCTAACTCAATCCCAAATATTGCTACAGCCTCTGTGTTTGTGTTTTCTGGATATTATCATCAGACTTTATTTTTTTTTGAATGTTTTTTTATCGGGGAACATTTTATTTTGAGCTTGGATACAGTAATTCGTCCACATGGACACCAGCTGAATATATTCGTATTTTTATGGAAAAGCTAGAGGAACTGCGGCAAACAAACATATTTCTTTTGTATAGATGACATTTTATGCACTTGCCTAATGAAAAGACTTTGCTTTACTCCAAAACCATTTTTACTGTGAATATCTCTGTCCATTGCATACGAATTCCACACCAGTTTACCGGATATGACTGGATGAAACCAGAAATATCCGGTTTTGTTTTGGCTAACTCAATCCCAGGTATTGCTACAGCCTCTGTGTTTGTGTATTCCTGATATTATCCACGGACTTTATTGTTTTGAATGTTTTTATCAGGGAACATTTCATTTTGTGCTTGGAATCACTAATTGGTTCCACATGGAGACACCAGCTCTACACATTCGTATTTTCTAGGGAGAAAGCTAGAGGAACTGCGGCAAACAAACATGATATTTCTGTTTCTATCGATGACATTTTATGCATTTGCCTAACGAAAAGACTTTGCTTTTCTCCAAAACCATTTTTACTGTGATTTTCTCAGTCGATTGCATACGAATTCCACACCACTTTGTCCGGATATGACTGGATGAAAACAGAAATATCCGGTTGTGTTTTGTCTATCTCAATCCGAAATATTGTGAAAACCTCTGTGTTTGTGTTTTCTGGATATATTCAAGGGACTTTATTTTTTTGAATGTTTTTTATCAGAGAACATTTTATTTTGAGCTTGACTACAGTATTTGTTCCACATGGAGACACCAGCTGTATATATTCGTATTTTCTAGGGAGGAAGCTAGAGGAACTGCCGCAAACAAACATGATATTTCTGTTTCTATCGATGACATTTTATGCACTTGCCTAACGTAAAGACTTTGCTTTTCTCCAAAAAAATTTTTACTTTGGTTTTCTCTGTCCATTGCATCCGAATTCCAAACCACCTTGTCCTGATATCACTGGATGAAACCAGAAATATCCAGTTGTGTTTTGGCTAACTCAATCCGAAATATTGCTACAGCCTCTGTGTTTGTGTTTTCTGGATATTATCGATGGACTTTATTGTTTTGAATATTTTTATCAGGGAACATTTATTTTTGTACCATAGAAACTTCAATTGGTTCATCGTGGGGACACCAGCTCTACACATTCATATTTTCTAGGGAGAAAGCTAGAGGAACTGAGGTAAACAAACATGATATTTCTGTTGGTCTAGATGACATTTTATGCACTTGCGTAATGAAAAGACTTTGCTATTCTCCAAAACCATTTTTACTGTGATTTTCTCGGTACATGTCATACGAATTCCACAACAGTTTGTCCGGATAAGACTGGATGAAACCGGAAATATCAGGTTTTGTTTTAGCTAACTCAATCCCAGATATTGCAACAGCCTCTGTGTTTGTTTATTCTTGATATTTTCCACGGACTTTATTGTTTGAATGTATTTATCGGGAAACATTTAATTTTGTGCTTGGAGTCACTACTTGGTTCCACATGGAGATACCAGCTCTACACATTCTTATTTTCTAGTGAGAAAGCTAGAGGAACTGCGACGAACAAACATGATATTTCTGTTTGTATAGATGACATTTTATGCACTTGCCTAACGAATAGACTTTGCTTTTCTCCAAAACCTTTTTTACTGTGATTTTCTCAGCCCAAAGCATAGGAAATCCACACCACTTTTTCCATATATGATAGGATGAAACCAGAAATATCCGGTTGTGTTTTGGCTAACTCAATCCCAAATATTGCTACAGCCTCTGTGTTTGTTTTTCCGGATATTATCCACCTACTTTATTGTTTTCAATGTTTTTTATCGGGGGATATTTTATGTTGAGCTTGGATAGAGTAATTGGTTCCACATGGAGACACCAGCTCTACATATTCGTATTTTCTAGGGAGAAACTAGAGGATCTGCGGCAAAGGAACCTGATATTTCTGTTTGTATTGATGATGTTTTATGCACTTGCCTAAGGAAAAGACTTTGCTTTTCTCCAAAACCATTTTTAGTCTGATTTTCTCAGCCCATTGCATATGAACTCCACACCAGTTTGTCCGGATATGACTGGATGAAACCAGAAATATCCGGTTTTGTTTTGGCTAACTCAATCCCAGATATTGCTACAGCCTCTGTGTTTGTGTATTCCTGATATCATCCACGGACTTTATTGTTTTGCATGTTTTTTATCAGGGAACATTTAATTTAGTGCTTGGAATCACTACTTGGTTGCACATGGAGACACCAGCTCTACACATTCGTATTTTCTAGGGAGAAAACTAGAGAAACTGCGACAAACAAACATGATATTTCTGTTTGTATCGAAGATATTTTATGCATTTGCCTAAGGAAAAGACTTTGCTTTTCTCCAAAACCATTTGTACTGTGATTTTCTCGGTCCATTGCATACGAATTCCACACCAGTTTGTCCGGATGTGACTGGATGAAACCAGAAATATCCGGTTGTGTTTTGTCTAACTCAATCCGAAATATTGTGAAAGCCTCTGTGTTTGTTTTTTCTGGATATTACTGATGGACTTTATTGTTTTGAATGTTTTTATCAGGGAACATTTCATTTGTAGCGTTGAAACACTAATTGGTTCATCATGGGGACACCAGCTCTACACATTCGTATATTCTAGGGAGAAAGCTAGAGGAACTGCGGGAAACAAACCTGATATTTCTGTTTGTATCGATGACATTTTATGCACTTGCCTAATGAAAAGACTTTGCTTTTCTCCAAAACCATTTTTCTGTGATTTCTCGGTACATGTCATATGAATTCCACAACAGATTGTCCGGATATGACTGGATAAAACTGGAAATATCCGGTTGTGTTTTGGCTAACTCAATCCCCAAAATTGCTGCAGCCTCTGTGTTTGTATTTTCTGGATATTATCGATGGACTTTATTGTTTGAATACTTTTATCAGGGAACATTCAATTTTGTACCGTGGAAACACTAATTGGTTCATCATGAGGACACCAGCTCTACAGATTCCTATTTTCTAGGGAGAACGCTAGAGGAACTGCGGCAAACAAACATGACATTTCTGTTTGTATAGATGACAGTTTATGCACTTGCCTAATGAAAAGACTTTGCTTTTCTCCAAAACCATTTTTACTGTGATTTTCTCGGTACATGTCATATGAATTCCACAACAGATTGTCCGGATATGACTGGATAAAACCGGAAATATCCGGTTTTTGTTTTGGCCAACTCAATCCCAGATATTGCTACAGCCTCTGTGTTTGCGTATTCCTGATATTATCCACAGACTTCATTGTTTTGAATGTTTTTTATCAGGGAACATTTAATTTTGTACCGTGGAATCACTAACTGATTCCACATGGAGACACCAGCTCTACACATTCGTATTTTCTAGGGAGAAAGCTAGAGGAACTGCGGCAAACAAACATGATATTTCTGTTTGTCTAGATGACATTTTATGCACTTGCCTAACGACAAGACTTTCTTTTTCTCCAAAACCATTTGTACTGTGATTTTCTCGGTCCATTGCATAGGAATTCCACACCACTTTGTCCGGATATGACCGGATGAAATCAGAAATATCCGGTTGTGTTTTGGCTAACTCAATCCGAAATATTGTGAAAGCCTCTGTGTTTGTGTTTTCTGGATATTATCCACGGACTTTATTCTTTTTGTTTTGAATGTTTTTATCAGGGAACATTTAATTTTGTACCGTGGAAACACTAATGGGTTCATCATGGGAACAGCAGCTCTACACATTCGTATTTTCTTGGGAGAAAGCTAGAGGAACTGCGGCAAACATACAATATTTCTGTTTGTATCGATGACATTTTATACACTTGCCTAACGAAAAGACTTTGCTTTTCTCCAAACGTTTTTTACTGTGATTTTCTCGGTCCATTGCATACGAATACCATACCAGTTTGTCCGGATATGACTGGATGAAACCAGAAATACCCGGTTGTGTTTTGGCTAACTCAATCCCAAATATTGCTACAGCCTCTGTGTTTGTGTTTTCTGGATATTATCATCAGACTTTATTTTTTTTGAATGTTTTTTTTATCGGGGAACATTTTATTTTGAGCTTGGATACAGTAATTCGTCCACATGGACACCAGCTGAATATATTCGTATTTTTATGGAAAAGCTAGAGGAACTGCGGCAAACAAACATATTTCTTTTGTATAGATGACATTTTATGCACTTGCCTAATGAAAAGACTTTGCTTTACTCCAAAACCATTTTTACTGTGAATATCTCTGTCCATTGCATACGAATTCCACACCAGTTTACCGGATATGACTGGATGAAACCAGAAATATCCGGTTTTGTTTTGGCTAACTCAATCCCAGGTATTGCTACAGCCTCTGTGTTTGTGTATTCCTGATATTATCCACGGACTTTATTGTTTTGAATGTTTTTATCAGGGAACATTTCATTTTGTGCTTGGAATCACTAATTGGTTCCACATGGAGACACCAGCTCTACACATTCGTATTTTCTAGGGAGAAAGCTAGAGGAACTGCGGCAAACAAACATGATATTTCTGTTTCTATCGATGACATTTTATGCACTTGCCTAACGTAAAGACTTTGCTTTTCTCCAAAAAAATTTTTACTTTGGTTTTCTCTGTCCATTGCATCCGAATTCCAAACCACCTTGTCCTGATATCACTGGATGAAACCAGAAATATCCAGTTGTGTTTTGGCTAACTCAATCCGAAATATTGCTACAGCCTCTGTGTTTGTGTTTTCTGGATATTATCGATGGACTTTATTGTTTTGAATGTTTTTATCAGGGAACATTTCATTTGTAGCGTTGAAACACTAATTGGTTCATCATGGGGACACCAGCTCTACACATTCGTATATTCTAGGGAGAAAGCTAGAGGAACTGCGGGAAACAAACCTGATATTTCTGTTTGTATCGATGACATTTTATGCACTTGCCTAATGAAAAGACTTTGCTTTTCTCCAAAACCATTTTTCTGTGATTTCTCGGTACATGTCATATGAATTCCACAACAGATTGTCCGGATATGACTGGATAAAACTGGAAATATCCGGTTGTGTTTTGGCTAACTCAATCCCCAAAATTGCTGCAGCCTCTGTGTTTGTATTTTCTGGATATTATCGATGGACTTTATTTTTTGAATACTTTTATCAGGGAACATTCAATTTTTTACCGTGGAAACACTAATTGGTTCATCATGAGGACACCAGCTCTACAGATTCCTATTTTCTAGGGAGAACGCTAGAGGAACTGCGGCAAACAAACATGACATTTCTGTTTGTATAGATGACAGTTTATGCACTTGCCTAATGAAAAGACTTTGCTTTTCTCCAAAACCATTTTTACTGTGATTTTCTCGGTACATGTCATATGAATTCCACAACAGATTGTCCGGATATGACTGGATAAAACCGGAAATATCCGGTTTTTGTTTTGGCCAACTCAATCCCAGATATTGCTACAGCCTCTGTGTTTGCGTATTCCTGATATTATCCACAGACTTCATTGTTTTGAATGTTTTTTATCAGGGAACATTTAATTTTGTACCGTGGAATCACTAACTGATTCCAAATGGAGACACCAGCTCTACACATTCGTATTTTCTAGGGAGAAAGCTAGAGGAACTGCGGCAAACAAACATGATATTTCTGTTTGTATAGATGACATTTTATGCACTTGCCTAACGACAAGACTTTCTTTTTCTCCAAAACCATTTGTACTGTGATTTTCTCGGTCCATTGCATAGGAATTCCACACCACTTTGTCCGGATATGACCGGATGAAATCAGAAATATCCGGTTGTGTTTTGGCTAACTCAATCCGAAATATTGTGAAAGCCTCTGTGTTTGTGTTTTCTGGATATTATCCACGGACTTTATTCTTTTTGTTTTGAATGTTTTTATGAGGGAACATTTAATTTTGTACCGTGGAAACACTAATGGGTTCATCATGGGAACAGCAGCTCTACACATTCGTATTTTCTTGGGAGAAAGCTAGAGGAACTGCGGCAAACATACAATATTTCTGTTTGTATCGATGACATTTTATACACTTGCCTAACGAAAAGACTTTGCTTTTCTCCAAACGTTTTTTACTGTGATTTTCTCGGTCCATTGCATACGAATACCATACCAGTTTGTCCGGATATGACTGGATGAAACCAGAAATACCCGGTTGTGTTTTGGCTAACTCAATCCCAAATATTGCTACAGCCTCTGTGTTTGTGTTTTCTGGATATTATCATCAGACTTTATTTTTTTTGAATGTTTTTTTTATCGGGGAACATTTTATTTTGAGCTTGGATACAGTAATTCGTCCACATGGACACCAGCTGAATATATTCGTATTTTTATGGAAAAGCTAGAGGAACTGCGGCAAACAAACATATTTCTTTTGTATAGATGACATTTTATGCACTTGCCTAATGAAAAGACTTTGCTTTACTCCAAAACCATTTTTACTGTGAATATCTCTGTCCATTGCATACGAATTCCACACCAGTTTACCGGATATGACTGGATGAAACCAGAAATATCCGGTTTTGTTTTGGCTAACTCAATCCCAGGTATTGCTACAGCCTCTGTGTTTGTGTATTCCTGATATTATCCACGGACTTTATTGTTTTGAATGTTTTTATCAGGGAACATTTCATTTTGTGCTTGGAATCACTAATTGGTTCCACATGGAGACACCAGCTCTACATATTCGTATTTTCTAGGGAGAAAGCTAGAGGAACTGCGGCAAACAAACATGATATTTCTGTTTCTATCGATGACATTTTATGCACTTGCCTAACGTAAAGACTTTGCTTTTCTCCAAAAAAATTTTTACTTTGGTTTTCTCTGTCCATTGCATCCGAATTCCAAACCACCTTGTCCTGATATCACTGGATGAAACCAGAAATATCCAGTTGTGTTTTGGCTAACTCAATCCGAAATATTGCTACAGCCTCTGTGTTTCTGTTTTCTGGATATTATCGATGGACTTTATTGTTTTGAATGTTTTTATCAGGGAACATTTCATTTGTAGCGTTGAAACACTAATTGGTTCATCATGGGGACACCAGCTCTACACATTCGTATATTCTAGGGAGAAAGCTAGAGGAACTGCGGGAAACAAACCTGATATTTCTGTTTGTATCGATGACATTTTATGCACTTGCCTAATGAAAAGACTTTGCTTTTCTCCAAAACCATTTTTCTGTGATTTCTCGGTACATGTCATATGAATTCCACAACAGATTGTCCGGATATGACTGGATAAAACTGGAAATATCCGGTTGTGTTTTGGCTAACTCAATCCCCAAAATTGCTGCAGCCTCTGTGTTTGTATTTTCTGGATATTATCGATGGACTTTATTTTTTGAATACTTTTATCAGGGAACATTCAATTTTGTACCGTGGAAACACTAATTGGTTCATCATGAGGACACCAGCTCTACAGATTCCTATTTTCTAGGGAGAACGCTAGAGGAACTGCGGCAAACAAACATGACATTTCTGTTTGTATAGATGACAGTTTATGCACTTGCCTAATGAAAAGACTTTGCTTTTCTCCAAAACCATTTTTACTGTGATTTTCTCGGTACATGTCATATGAATTCCACAACAGATTGTCCGGATATGACTGGATAAAACCGGAAATATCCGGTTTTTGTTTTGGCCAACTCAATCCCAGATATTGCTACAGCCTCTGTGTTTGCGTATTCCTGATATTATCCACAGACTTCATTGTTTTGAATGTTTTTTATCAGGGAACATTTAATTTTGTACCGTGGAATCACTAACTGATTCCACATGGAGACACCAGCTCTACACATTCGTATTTTCTAGGGAGAAAGCTAGAGGAACTGCGGCAAACAAACATGATATTTCTGTTTGTCTAGATGACATTTTATGCACTTGCCTAACGACAAGACTTTCTTTTTCTCCAAAACCATTTGTACTGTGATTTTCTCGGTCCATTGCATAGGAATTCCACAC
Source organism: Lepus europaeus (assembly GCF_033115175.1). Classification (NCBI taxonomy): domain Eukaryota; kingdom Metazoa; phylum Chordata; class Mammalia; order Lagomorpha; family Leporidae; genus Lepus; species Lepus europaeus. The sequence goes on from NW_026909615.1 coordinate 539,846, forward strand.
CACTTTGTCCGGATATGACCGGATGAAATCAGAAATATCCGGTTGTGTTTTGGCTAACTCAATCCGAAATATTGTGAAAGCCTCTGTGTTTGTGTTTTCTGGATATTATCCACGGACTTTATTCTTTTTGTTTTGAATGTTTTTATCAGGGAACATTTAATTTTGTACCGTGGAAACACTAATGGGTTCATCATGGGAACAGCAGCTCTACACATTCGTATTTTCTTGGGAGAAAGCTAGAGGAACTGCGGCAAACATACAATATTTCTGTTTGTATCGATGACATTTTATACACTTGCCTAACGAAAAGACTTTGCTTTTCTCCAAACGTTTTTTACTGTGATTTTCTCGGTCCATTGCATACGAATACCATACCAGTTTGTCCGGATATGACTGGATGAAACCAGAAATACCCGGTTGTGTTTTGGCTAACTCAATCCCAAATATTGCTACAGCCTCTGTGTTTGTGTTTTCTGGATATTATCATCAGACTTTATTTTTTTTGAATGTTTTTTTTATCGGGGAACATTTTATTTTGAGCTTGGATACAGTAATTCGTCCACATGGACACCAGCTGAATATATTCGTATTTTTATGGAAAAGCTAGAGGAACTGCGGCAAACAAACATATTTCTTTTGTATAGATGACATTTTATGCACTTGCCTAATGAAAAGACTTTGCTTTACTCCAAAACCATTTTTACTGTGAATATCTCTGTCCATTGCATACGAATTCCACACCAGTTTACCGGATATGACTGGATGAAACCAGAAATATCCGGTTTTGTTTTGGCTAACTCAATCCCAGGTATTGCTACAGCCTCTGTGTTTGTGTATTCCTGATATTATCCACGGACTTTATTGTTTTGAATGTTTTTATCAGGGAACATTTCATTTTGTGCTTGGAATCACTAATTGGTTCCACATGGAGACACCAGCTCTACACATTCGTATTTTCTAGGGAGAAAGCTAGAGGAACTGCGGCAAACAAACATGATATTTCTGTTTCTATCGATGACATTTTATGCACTTGCCTAACGTAAAGACTTTGCTTTTCTCCAAAAAAATTTTTACTTTGGTTTTCTCTGTCCATTGCATCCGAATTCCAAACCACCTTGTCCTGATATCACTGGATGAAACCAGAAATATCCAGTTGTGTTTTGGCTAACTCAATCCGAAATATTGCTACAGCCTCTGTGTTTGTGTTTTCTGGATATTATCGATGGACTTTATTGTTTTGAATGTTTTTATCAGGGAACATTTCATTTGTAGCGTTGAAACACTAATTGGTTCATCATGGGGACACCAGCTCTACACATTCGTATATTCTAGGGAGAAAGCTAGAGGAACTGCGGGAAACAAACCTGATATTTCTGTTTGTATCGATGACATTTTATGCACTTGCCTAATGAAAAGACTTTGCTTTTCTCCAAAACCATTTTTCTGTGATTTCTCGGTACATGTCATATGAATTCCACAACAGATTGTCCGGATATGACTGGATAAAACTGGAAATATCCGGTTGTGTTTTGGCTAACTCAATCCCCAAAATTGCTGCAGCCTCTGTGTTTGTATTTTCTGGATATTATCGATGGACTTTATTTTTTGAATACTTTTATCAGGGAACATTCAATTTTGTACCGTGGAAACACTAATTGGTTCATCATGAGGACACCAGCTCTACAGATTCCTATTTTCTAGGGAGAACGCTAGAGGAACTGCGGCAAACAAACATGACATTTCTGTTTGTATAGATGACAGTTTATGCACTTGCCTAATGAAAAGACTTTGCTTTTCTCCAAAACCATTTTTACTGTGATTTTCTCGGTACATGTCATATGAATTCCACAACAGATTGTCCGGATATGACTGGATAAAACCGGAAATATCCGGTTTTTGTTTTGGCCAACTCAATCCCAGATATTGCTACAGCCTCTGTGTTTGCGTATTCCTGATATTATCCACAGACTTCATTGTTTTGAATGTTTTTTATCAGGGAACATTTAATTTTGTACCGTGGAATCACTAACTGATTCCACATGGAGACACCAGCTCTACACATTCGTATTTTCTAGGGAGAAAGCTAGAGGAACTGCGGCAAACAAACATGATATTTCTGTTTGTCTAGATGACATTTTATGCACTTGCCTAACGACAAGACTTTCTTTTTCTCCAAAACCATTTGTACTGTGATTTTCTCGGTCCATTGCATAGGAATTCCACACCACTTTGTCCGGATATGACCGGATGAAATCAGAAATATCCGGTTGTGTTTTGGCTAACTCAATCCGAAATATTGTGAAAGCCTCTGTGTTTGTGTTTTCTGGATATTATCCACGGACTTTATTCTTTTTGTTTTGAATGTTTTTATCAGGGAACATTTAATTTTGTACCGTGGAAACACTAATGGGTTCATCATGGGAACAGCAGCTCTACACATTCGTATTTTCTTGGGAGAAAGCTAGAGGAACTGCGGCAAACATACAATATTTCTGTTTGTATCGATGACATTTTATACACTTGCCTAACGAAAAGACTTTGCTTTTCTCCAAACGTTTTTTACTGTGATTTTCTCGGTCCATTGCATACGAATACCATACCAGTTTGTCCGGATATGACTGGATGAAACCAGAAATACCCGGTTGTGTTTTGGCTAACTCAATCCCAAATATTGCTACAGCCTCTGTGTTTGTGTTTTCTGGATATTATCATCAGACTTTATTTTTTTGAATGTTTTTTTTATCGGGGAACATTTTATTTTGAGCTTGGATACAGTAATTCGTCCACATGGACACCAGCTGAATATATTCGTATTTTTATGGAAAAGCTAGAGGAACTGCGGCAAACAAACATATTTCTTTTGTATAGATGACATTTTATGCACTTGCCTAATGAAAAGACTTTGCTTTACTCCAAAACCATTTTTACTGTGAATATCTCTGTCCATTGCATACGAATTCCACACCAGTTTACCGGATATGACTGGATGAAACCAGAAATATCCGGTTTTGTTTTGGCTAACTCAATCCCAGGTATTGCTACAGCCTCTGTGTTTGTGTATTCCTGATATTATCCACGGACTTTATTGTTTTGAATGTTTTTATCAGGGAACATTTCATTTTGTGCTTGGAATCACTAATTGGTTCCACATGGAGACACCAGCTCTACACATTCGTATTTTCTAGGGAGAAAGCTAGAGGAACTGCGGCAAACAAACATGATATTTCTGTTTCTATCGATGACATTTTATGCACTTGCCTAACGTAAAGACTTTGCTTTTCTCCAAAAAAATTTTTACTTTGGTTTTCTCTGTCCATTGCATCCGAATTCCAAACCACCTTGTCCTGATATCACTGGATGAAACCAGAAATATCCAGTTGTGTTTTGGCTAACTCAATCCGAAATATTGCTACAGCCTCTGTGTTTGTGTTTTCTGGATATTATCGATGGACTTTATTGTTTTGAATGTTTTTATCAGGGAACATTTCATTTGTAGCGTTGAAACACTAATTGGTTCATCATGGGGACACCAGCTCTACACATTCGTATATTCTAGGGAGAAAGCTAGAGGAACTGCGGGAAACAAACCTGATATTTCTGTTTGTATCGATGACATTTTATGCACTTGCCTAATGAAAAGACTTTGCTCTTCTCCAAAACCATTTTTCTGTGATTTCTCGGTACATGTCATATGAATTCCACAACAGATTGTCCGGATATGACTGGATAAAACTGGAAATATCCGGTTGTGTTTTGGCTAACTCAATCCCCAAAATTGCTGCAGCCTCTGTGTTTGTATTTTCTGGATATTATCGATGGACTTTATTTTTTGAATACTTTTATCAGGGAACATTCAATTTTGTACCGTGGAAACACTAATTGGTTCATCATGAGGACACCAGCTCTACAGATTCCTATTTTCTAGGGAGAACGCTAGAGGAACTGCGGCAAACAAACATGACATTTCTGTTTGTATAGATGACAGTTTATGCACTTGCCTAATGAAAAGACTTTGCTTTTCTCCAAAACCATTTTTACTGTGATTTTCTCGGTACATGTCATATGAATTCCACAACAGATTGTCCGGATATGACTGGATAAAACCGGAAATATCCGGTTTTTGTTTTGGCCAACTCAATCCCAGATATTGCTACAGCCTCTGTGTTTGCGTATTCCTGATATTATCCACAGACTTCATTGTTTTGAATGTTTTTTATCAGGGAACATTTAATTTTGTACCGTGGAATCACTAACTGATTCCACATGGAGACACCAGCTCTACACATTCGTATTTTCTAGGGAGAAAGCTAGAGGAACTGCGGCAAACAAACATGATATTTCTGTTTGTCTAGATGACATTTTATGCACTTGCCTAACGACAAGACTTTCTTTTTCTCCAAAACCATTTGTACTGTGATTTTCTCGGTCCATTGCATAGGAATTCCACACCACTTTGTCCGGATATGACCGGATGAAATCAGAAATATCCGGTTGTGTTTTGGCTAACTCAATCCGAAATATTGTGAAAGCCTCTGTGTTTGTGTTTTCTGGATATTATCCACGGACTTTATTCTTTTTGTTTTGAATGTTTTTATGAGGGAACATTTAATTTTGTACCGTGGAAACACTAATGGGTTCATCATGGGAACAGCAGCTCTACACATTCGTATTTTCTTGGGAGAAAGCTAGAGGAACTGCGGCAAACATACAATATTTCTGTTTGTATCGATGACATTTTATACACTTGCCTAACGAAAAGACTTTGCTTTTCTCCAAACGTTTTTTACTGTGATTTTCTCGGTCCATTGCATACGAATACCATACCAGTTTGTCCGGATATGACTGGATGAAACCAGAAATACCCGGTTGTGTTTTGGCTAACTCAATCCCAAATATTGCTACAGCCTCTGTGTTTGTGTTTTCTGGATATTATCATCAGACTTTATTTTTTTTGAATGTTTTTTTTATCGGGGAACATTTTATTTTGAGCTTGGATACAGTAATTCGTCCACATGGACACCAGCTGAATATATTCGTATTTTTATGGAAAAGCTAGAGGAACTGCGGCAAACAAACATATTTCTTTTGTATAGATGACATTTTATGCACTTGCCTAATGAAAAGACTTTGCTTTACTCCAAAACCATTTTTACTGTGAATATCTCTGTCCATTGCATACGAATTCCACACCAGTTTACCGGATATGACTGGATGAAACCAGAAATATCCGGTTTTGTTTTGGCTAACTCAATCCCAGGTATTGCTACAGCCTCTGTGTTTGTGTATTCCTGATATTATCCACGGACTTTATTGTTTTGAATGTTTTTATCAGGGAACATTTCATTTTGTGCTTGGAATCACTAATTGGTTCCACATGGAGACACCAGCTCTACACATTCGTATTTTCTAGGGAGAAAGCTAGAGGAACTGCGGCAAACAAACATGATATTTCTGTTTCTATCGGTGACATTTTATGCACTTGCCTAACGTAAAGACTTTGCTTTTCTCCAAAAAAATTTTTACTTTGGTTTTCTCTGTCCATTGCATCCGAATTCCAAACCACCTTGTCCTGATATCACTGGATGAAACCAGAAATATCCAGTTGTGTTTTGGCTAACTCAATCCGAAATATTGCTACAGCCTCTGTGTTTGTGTTTTCTGGATATTATCGATGGACTTTATTGTTTTGAATGTTTTTATCAGGGAACATTTCATTTGTAGCGTTGAAACACTAATTGGTTCATCATGGGGACACCAGCTCTACACATTCGTATATTCTAGGGAGAAAGCTAGAGGAACTGCGGGAAACAAACCTGATATTTCTGTTTGTATCGATGACATTTTATGCACTTGCCTAATGAAAAGACTTTGCTTTTCTCCAAAACCATTTTTCTGTGATTTCTCGGTACATGTCATATGAATTCCACAACAGATTGTCCGGATATGACTGGATAAAACTGGAAATATCCGGTTGTGTTTTGGCTAACTCAATCCCCAAAATTGCTGCAGCCTCTGTGTTTGTATTTTCTGGATATTATCGATGGACTTTATTGTTTGAATACTTTTATCAGGGAACATTCAATTTTGTACCGTGGAAACACTAATTGGTTCATCATGAGGACACCAGCTCTACAGATTCCTATTTTCTAGGGAGAACGCTAGAGGAACTGCGGCAAACAAACATGACATTTCTGTTTGTATAGATGACAGTTTATGCACTTGCCTAATGAAAAGACTTTGCTTTTCTCCAAAACCATTTTTACTGTGATTTTCTCGGTACATGTCATATGAATTCCACAACAGATTGTCCGGATATGACTGGATAAAACCGGAAATATCCGGTTTTTGTTTTGGCCAACTCAATCCCAGATATTGCTACAGCCTCTGTGTTTGCGTATTCCTGATATTATCCACAGACTTCATTGTTTTGAATGTTTTTTATCAGGGAACATTTAATTTTGTACCGTGGAATCACTAACTGATTCCACATGGAGACACCAGCTCTACACATTCGTTTTTCTAGGGAGAAAGCTAGAGGAACTGCGGCAAACAAACATGATATTTCTGTTTGTATAGATGACATTTTATGCACTTGCCTAACGACAAGACTTTCTTTTTCTCCAAAACCATTTGTACTGTGATTTTCTCGGTCCATTGCATAGGAATTCCACACCACTTTGTCCGGATATGACCGGATGAAATCAGAAATATCCGGTTGTGTTTTGGCTAACTCAATCCGAAATATTGTGAAAGCCTCTGTGTTTGTGTTTTCTGGATATTATCCACGGACTTTATTCTTTTTGTTTTGAATGTTTTTATCAGGGAACATTTAATTTTGTACCGTGGAAACACTAATGGGTTCATCATGGGAACAGCAGCTCTACACATTCGTATTTTCTTGGGAGAAAGCTAGAGGAACTGCGGCAAACATACAATATTTCTGTTTGTATCGATGACATTTTATACACTTGCCTAACGAAAAGACTTTGCTTTTCTCCAAACGTTTTTTACTGTGATTTTCTCGGTCCATTGCATACGAATACCATACCAGTTTGTCCGGATATGACTGGATGAAACCAGAAATACCCGGTTGTGTTTTGGCTAACTCAATCCCAAATATTGCTACAGCCTCTGTGTTTGTGTTTTCTGGATATTATCATCAGACTTTATTTTTTTTGAATGTTTTTTTTATCGGGGAACATTTTATTTTGAGCTTGGATACAGTAATTCGTCCACATGGACACCAGCTGAATATATTCGTATTTTTATGGAAAAGCTAGAGGAACTGCGGCAAACAAACATATTTCTTTTGTATAGATGACATTTTATGCACTTGCCTAATGAAAAGACTTTGCTTTACTCCAAAACCATTTTTACTGTGAATATCTCTGTCCATTGCATACGAATTCCACACCAGTTTACCGGATATGACTGGATGAAACCAGAAATATCCGGTTTTGTTTTGGCTAACTCAATCCCAGGTATTGCTACAGCCTCTGTGTTTGTGTATTCCTGATATTATCCACGGACTTTATTGTTTTGAATGTTTTTATCAGGGAACATTTCATTTTGTGCTTGGAATCACTAATTGGTTCCACATGGAGACACCAGCTCTACACATTCGTATTTTCTAGGGAGAAAGCTAGAGGAACTGCGGCAAACAAACATGATATTTCTGTTTCTATCGATGACATTTTATGCACTTGCCTAACGTAAAGACTTTGCTTTTCTCCAAAAAAATTTTTACTTTGGTTTTCTCTGTCCATTGCATCCGAATTCCAAACCACCTTGTCCTGATATCACTGGATGAAACCAGAAATATCCAGTTGTGTTTTGGCTAACTCAATCCGAAATATTGCTACAGCCTCTGTGTTTGTGTTTTCTGGATATTATCGATGGACTTTATTGTTTTGAATGTTTTTATCAGGGAACATTTCATTTGTAGCGTTGAAACACTAATTGGTTCATCATGGGGACACCAGCTCTACACATTCGTATATTCTAGGGAGAAAGCTAGAGGAACTGTGGGAAACAAACCTGATATTTCTGTTTGTATCGATGACATTTTATGCACTTGCCTAATGAAAAGACTTTGCATTTCTCCAAAACCATTTTTCTGTGATTTCTCGGTACATGTCATATGAATTCCACAACAGATTGTCCGGATATGACTGGATAAAACTGGAAATATCCGGTTGTGTTTTGGCTAACTCAATCCCCAAAATTGCTGCAGCCTCTGTGTTTGTATTTTCTGGATATTATCGATGGACTTTATTTTTTGAATACTTTTATCAGGGAACATTCAATTTTGTACCGTGGAAACACTAATTGGTTCATCATGAGGACACCAGCTCTACAGATTCCTATTTTCTAGGGAGAACGCTAGAGGAACTGCGGCAAACAAACATGACATTTCTGTTTGTATAGATGACAGTTTATGCACTTGCCTAATGAAAAGACTTTGCTTTTCTCCAAAACCATTTTTACTGTGATTTTCTCGGTACATGTCATATGAATTCCACAACAGATTGTCCGGATATGACTGGATAAAACCGGAAATATCCGGTTTTTGTTTTGGCCAACTCAATCCCAGATATTGCTACAGCCTCTGTGTTTGCGTATTCCTGATATTATCCACAGACTTCATTGTTTTGAATGTTTTTTATCAGGGAACATTTAATTTTGTACCGTGGAATCACTAACTGATTCCACATGGAGACACCAGCTCTACACATTCGTATTTTCTAGGGAGAAAGCTAGAGGAACTGCGGCAAACAAACATGATATTTCTGTTTGTATAGATGACATTTTATGCACTTGCCTAACGACAAGACTTTCTTTTTCTCCAAAACCATTTGTACTGTGATTTTCTCGGTCCATTGCATAGGAATTCCACACCACTTTGTCCGGATATGACCGGATGAAATCAGAAATATCCGGTTGTGTTTTGGCTAACTCAATCCGAAATATTGTGAAAGCCTCTGTGTTTGTGTTTTCTGGATATTATCCACGGACTTTATTCTTTTTGTTTTGAATGTTTTTATGAGGGAACATTTAATTTTGTACCGTGGAAACACTAATGGGTTCATCATGGGAACAGCAGCTCTACACATTCGTATTTTCTTGGGAGAAAGCTAGAGGAACTGCGGCAAACATACAATATTTCTGTTTGTATCGATGACATTTTATACACTTGCCTAACGAAAAGACTTTGCTTTTCTCCAAACGTTTTTTACTGTGATTTTCTCGGTCCATTGCATACGAATACCATACCAGTTTGTCCGGATATGACTGGATGAAACCAGAAATACCCGGTTGTGTTTTGGCTAACTCAATCCCAAATATTGCTACAGCCTCTGTGTTTGTGTTTTCTGGATATTATCATCAGACTTTATTTTTTTTGAATGTTTTTTTTATCGGGGAACATTTTATTTTGAGCTTGGATACAGTAATTCGTCCACATGGACACCAGCTGAATATATTCGTATTTTTATGGAAAAGCTAGAGGAACTGCGGCAAACAAACATATTTCTTTTGTATAGATGACATTTTATGCACTTGCCTAATGAAAAGACTTTGCTTTACTCCAAAACCATTTTTACTGTGAATATCTCTGTCCATTGCATACGAATTCCACACCAGTTTACCGGATATGACTGGATGAAACCAGAAATATCCGGTTTTGTTTTGGCTAACTCAATCCCAGGTATTGCTACAGCCTCTGTGTTTGTGTATTCCTGATATTATCCACGGACTTTATTGTTTTGAATGTTTTTATCAGGGAACATTTCATTTTGTGCTTGGAATCACTAATTGGTTCCACATGGAGACACCAGCTCTACACATTCGTATTTTCTAGGGAGAAAGCTAGAGGAACTGCGGCAAACAAACATGATATTTCTGTTTCTATCGATGACATTTTATGCACTTGCCTAACGTAAAGACTTTGCTTTTCTCCAAAAAAATTTTTACTTTGGTTTTCTCTGTCCATTGCATCCGAATTCCAAACCACCTTGTCCTGATATCACTGGATGAAACCAGAAATATCCAGTTGTGTTTTGGCTAACTCAATCCGAAATATTGCTACAGCCTCTGTGTTTGTGTTTTCTGGATATTATCGATGGACTTTATTGTTTTGAATATTTTTATCAGGGAACATTTATTTTTGTACCATAGAAACTTCAATTGGTTCATCGTGGGGACACCAGCTCTACACATTCATATTTTCTAGGGAGAAAGCTAGAGGAACTGCGGTAAACAAACATGATATTTCTGTTGGTCTAGATGACATTTTATGCACTTGCGTAATGAAAAGACTTTGCTATTCTCCAAAACCATTTTTACTGTGATTTTCTCGGTCCATTGCATACGAATTCCACAACAGTTTGTCCGGATAAGACTGGATGAAACCGGAAATATCAGGTTTTGTTTTAGCTAACTCAATCCCAGATATTGCAACAGCCTCTGTGTTTGTTTATTCCTGATATTTTCCACGGACTTTATTGTTTGAATGTATTTATCGGGAAACATTTAATTTTGTGCTTGGAGTCACTACTTGGTTCCACATGGAGATACCAGCTCTACACATTCTTATTTTCTAGTGAGAAAGCTAGAGGAACTGCGACGAACAAACATGATATTTCTGTTTGTATAGATGACATTTTATGCACTTGCCTAACGAATAGACTTTGCTTTTCTCCAAAACCTTTTTTACTGTGATTTTCTCAGCCCAAAGCATAGGAAATCCACACCACTTTTTCCATATATGATAGGATGAAACCAGAAATATCCGGTTGTGTTTTGGCTAACTCAATCCCAAATATTGCTACAGCCTCTGTGTTTGTTTTTTCCGGATATTATCCACCTACTTTATTGTTTTCAATGTTTTTTATCGGGGAATATTTTATGTTGAGCTTGGATAGAGTAATTGGTTCCACATGGAGACACCAGCTCTACATATTCGTATTTTCTAGGGAGAAACTAGAGGATCTGCGGCAAACAAACATGATATTTCTGTTTGTATAGATGACATTTTATGCACTTGCCTAACGACAAGACTTTCTTTTTCTCCAAAACCATTTGTACTGTGATTTTCTCGGTCCATTGCATAGGAATTCCACACCACTTTGTCCGGATATGACCGGATGAAATCAGAAATATCCGGTTGTGTTTTGGCTAACTCAATCCGAAATATTGTGAAAGCCTCTGTGTTTGTGTTTTCTGGATATTATCCACGGACTTTATTCTTTTTGTTTTGAATGTTTTTATCAGGGAACATTTAATTTTGAACCGTGGAAACACTAATGGGTTCATCATGGGAACAGCAGCTCTACACATTCGTATTTTCTTGGGAGAAAGCTAGAGGAACTGCGGCAAACATACAATATTTCTGTTTGTATCGATGACATTTTATACACTTGCCTAACGAAAAGACTTTGCTTTTCTCCAAACGTTTTTTACTGTGATTTTCTCGGTCCATTGCATACGAATACCATACCAGTTTGTCCAGATATGACTGGATGAAACCAGAAATACCCGGTTGTGTTTTGGCTAACTCAATCCCAAATATTGCTACAGCCTCTGTGTTTGTGTTTTCTGGATATTATCATCAGACTTTATTTTTTTTTTGAATGTTTTTTTATCGGGGAACATTTTATTTTGAGCTTGGATACAGTAATTCGTCCACATGGACACCAGCTGAATATATTCGTATTTTTATGGAAAAGCTAGAGGAACTGCGGCAAACAAACATATTTCTTTTGTATAGATGACATTTTATGCACTTGCCTAATGAAAAGACTTTGCTTTACTCCAAAACCATTTTTACTGTGAATATCTCTGTCCATTGCATACGAATTCCACACCAGTTTACCGGATATGACTGGATGAAACCAGAAATATCCGGTTTTGTTTTGGCTAACTCAATCCCAGATATTGCTACAGCCTCTGTGTTTGTGTATTCCTGATATTATCCACGGACTTTATTGTTTTGAATGTTTTTATCAGGGAACATTTCATTTTGTGCTTGGAATCACTAATTGGTTCCACATGGAGACACCAGCTCTACACATTCGTATTTTCTAGGGAGAAAGCTAGAGGAACTGCGGCAAACAAACATGATATTTCTGTTTCTATCGATGACATTTTATGCATTTGCCTAACGAAAAGACTTTGCTTTTCTCCAAAACCATTTTTACTGTGATTTTCTCAGTCGATTGCATACGAATTCCACACCACTTTGTCCGGATATGACTGGATGAAAACAGAAATATCCGGTTGTGTTTTGTCTATCTCAATCCGAAATATTGTGAAAACCTCTGTGTTTGTGTTTTCTGGATATATTCAAGGGACTTTATTTTTTTGAATGTTTTTTATCAGAGAACATTTTATTTTGAGCTTGACTACAGTATTTGTTCCACATGGAGACACCAGCTGTATATATTCGTATTTTCTAGTGAGGAAGCTAGAGGAACTGCCGCAAACAAACATGATATTTCTGTTTCTATCGATGACATTTTATGCACTTGCCTAACGTAAAGACTTTGCTTTTCTCCAAAAAATTTTTTACTTTAGTTTTCTCTGTCCATTGCATCCGAATTCCAAACCACCTTGTCCTGATATCACTGGATGAAACCAGAAATATCCAGTTGTGTTTTGGCTAACTCAATCCGAAATATTGCTACAGCCTCTGTGTTTGTGTTTTCTGGATATTATCGATGGACTTTATTGTTTTGAATATTTTTATCAGGGAACATTTATTTTTGTACCATAGAAACTTCAATTGGTTCATCGTGGGGACACCAGCTCTACACATTCATATTTTCTAGGGAGAAAGCTAGAGGAACTGCGGTAAACAAACATGATATTTCTGTTGGTCTAGATGACATTTTATGCACTTGCGTAATGAAAAGACTTTGCTATTCTCCAAAACCATTTTTACTGTGATTTTCTCGGTCCATTGCATACGAATTCCACAACAGTTTGTCCGGATAAGACTGGATGAAACCGGAAATATCAGGTTTTGTTTTAGCTAACTCAATCCCAGATATTGCAACAGCCTCTGTGTTTGTTTATTCCTGATATTTTCCACGGACTTTATTGTTTGAATGTATTTATCGGGAAACATTTAATTTTGTGCTTGGAGTCACTACTTGGTTCCACATGGAGATACCAGCTCTACACATTCTTATTTTCTAGTGAGAAAGCTAGAGGAACTGCGACGAACAAACATGATATTTCTGTTTGTATAGATGACATTTTATGCACTTGCCTAACGAATAGACTTTGCTTTTCTCCAAAACCTTTTTTACTGTGATTTTCTCAGCCCAAAGCATAGGAAATCCACACCACTTTTTCCATATATGATAGGATGAAACCAGAAATATCCGGTTGTGTTTTGGCTAACTCAATCCCAAATATTGCTACAGCCTCTGTGTTTGTTTTTTCCGGATATTATCCACCTACTTTATTGTTTTCAATGTTTTTTATCGGGGAATATTTTATGTTGAGCTTGGATAGAGTAATTGGTTCCACATGGAGACACCAGCTCTACATATTCGTATTTTCTAGGGAGAAACTAGAGGATCTGCGGCAAACAAACATGATATTTCTGTTTGTATAGATGACATTTTATGCACTTGCCTAACGACAAGACTTTCTTTTTCTCCAAAACCATTTGTACTGTGATTTTCTCGGTCCATTGCATAGGAATTCCACACCACTTTGTCCGGATATGACCGGATGAAATCAGAAATATCCGGTTGTGTTTTGGCTAACTCAATCCGAAATATTGTGAAAGCCTCTGTGTTTGTGTTTTCTGGATATTATCCACGGACTTTATTCTTTTTGTTTTGAATGTTTTTATCAGGGAACATTTAATTTTGAACCGTGGAAACACTAATGGGTTCATCATGGGAACAGCAGCTCTACACATTCGTATTTTCTTGGGAGAAAGCTAGAGGAACTGCGGCAAACATACAATATTTCTGTTTGTATCGATGACATTTTATACACTTGCCTAACGAAAAGACTTTGCTTTTCTCCAAACGTTTTTTTACTGTGATTTTCTCGGTCCATTGCATACGAATACCATACCAGTTTGTCCAGATATGACTGGATGAAACCAGAAATACCCGGTTGTGTTTTGGCTAACTCAATCCCAAATATTGCTACAGCCTCTGTGTTTGTGTTTTCTGGATATTATCATCAGACTTTATTTTTTTTTTTGAATGTTTTTTTATCGGGGAACATTTTATTTTGAGCTTGGATACAGTAATTCGTCCACATGGACACCAGCTGAATATATTCGTATTTTTATGGAAAAGCTAGAGGAACTGCGGCAAACAAACATATTTCTTTTGTATAGATGACATTTTATGCACTTGCCTAATGAAAAGACTTTGCTTTACTCCAAAACCATTTTTACTGTGAATATCTCTGTCCATTGCATACGAATTCCACACCAGTTTACCGGATATGACTGGATGAAACCAGAAATATCCGGTTTTGTTTTGGCTAACTCAATCCCAGATATTGCTACAGCCTCTGTGTTTGTGTATTCCTGATATTATCCACGGACTTTATTGTTTTGAATGTTTTTATCAGGGAACATTTCATTTTGTGCTTGGAATCACTAATTGGTTCCACATGGAGACACCAGCTCTACACATTCGTATTTTCTAGGGAGAAAGCTAGAGGAACTGCGGCAAACAAACATGATATTTCTGTTTCTATCGATGACATTTTATGCATTTGCCTAACGAAAAGACTTTGCTTTTCTCCAAAACCATTTTTACTGTGATTTTCTCAGTCGATTGCATACGAATTCCACACCACTTTGTCCGGATATGACTGGATGAAAACAGAAATATCCGGTTGTGTTTTGTCTATCTCAATCCGAAATATTGTGAAAACCTCTGTGTTTGTGTTTTCTGGATATATTCAAGGGACTTTATTTTTTTGAATGTTTTTTATCAGAGAACATTTTATTTTGAGTTTGACTACAGTATTTGTTCCACATGGAGACACCAGCTGTATATATTCGTATTTTCTAGTGAGGAAGCTAGAGGAACTGCCGCAAACAAACATGATATTTCTGTTTCTATCGATGACATTTTATGCACTTGCCTAACGTAAAGACTTTGCTTTTCTCCAAAAAATTTTTTACTTTAGTTTTCTCTGTCCATTGCATCCGAATTCCAAACCACCTTGTCCTGATATCACTGGATGAAACCAGAAATATCCAGTTGTGTTTTGGCTAACTCAATCCGAAATATTGCTACAGCCTCTGTGTTTGTGTTTTCTGGATATTATCGATGGACTTTATTGTTTTGAATATTTTTATCAGGGAACATTTATTTTTGTACCATAGAAACTTCAATTGGTTCATCATGGGGACACCAGCTCTACACATTCGTATATTCTAGGGAGAAAGCTAGAGGAACTGCGGTAAACAAACCTGATATTTCTGTTTGTATCGATGACATTTTATGCACTTGTGTAATGAAAAGACTTTGCTTTTCTCCAAAACCATTTTTCTGTGATTTCTCGGTACATGTCATACGAATTCCACAACAGATTGTCCGGATATGACTGGATAAAACTGGAAATATCCGGTTGTGTTTTGGCTAACTCAATCCCCAAAATTGCTGCAGCCTCTGTGTTTGTATTTTCTGGATATTATCGATGGACTTTATTTTTTGAATACTTTTATCAGGGAACATTCAATTTTGTACCGTGGAAACACTAATTGGTTCATCATGGGGACACCAGCTCTACAGATTCCTATTTTCTAGGGAGAACGCTAGAGGAACTGCGGCAAACAAACATGACATTTCTGTTTGTATAGATGACAGTTTATGCACTTGCCTAATGAAAAGACTTTGCTTTTCTCCAAAACCATTTTTACTGTGATTTTCTCGGTACATGTCATATGAATTCCACAACAGATTGTCCGGATATGACTGGATAAAACCGGAAATATCCGGTTTTTGTTTTGGCCAACTCAATCCCAGATATTGCTACAGCCTCTGTGTTTGCGTATTCCTGATATTATCCACGGACTTCATTGTTTTGAATGTTTTTTATCAGGGAACATTTAATTTTGTACCGTGGAATCACTAACTGATTCCACATGGAGACACCAGCTCTACACATTCGTATTTTCTAGGGAGAAAGCTAGAGGAACTGCGGCAAACAAACATGATATTTCTGTTTGTCTAGATGACATTTTATGCACTTGCCTAACGACAAGACTTTCTTTTTCTCCAAAACCATTTGTACTGTGATTTTCTCGGTCCATTGCATAGGAATTCCACACCACTTTGTCCGGATATGACCGGATGAAATCAGAAATATCCGGTTGTGTTTTGGCTAACTCAATCCGAAATATTGTGAAAGCCTCTGTGTTTGTGTTTTCTGGATATTATCCACGGACTTTATTCTTTTTGTTTTGAATGTTTTTATGAGGGAACATTTAATTTTGTACCGTGGAAACACTAATGGGTTCATCATGGGAACAGCAGCTCTACACATTCGTATTTTCTTGGGAGAAAGCTAGAGGAACTGCGGCAAACATACAATATTTCTGTTTGTATCGATGACATTTTATACACTTGCCTAACGAAAAGACTTTGCTTTTCTCCAAACGTTTTTTACTGTGATTTTCTCGGTCCATTGCATACGAATACCATACCAGTTTGTCCGGATATGACTGGATGAAACCAGAAATACCCGGTTGTGTTTTGGCTAACTCAATCCCAAATATTGCTACAGCCTCTGTGTTTGTGTTTTCTGGATATTATCATCAGACTTTATTTTTTTTTGAATGTTTTTTTATCGGGGAACATTTTATTTTGAGCTTGGATACAGTAATTCGTCCACATGGACACCAGCTGAATATATTCGTATTTTTATGGAAAAGCTAGAGGAACTGCGGCAAACAAACATATTTCTTTTGTATAGATGACATTTTATGCACTTGCCTAATGAAAAGACTTTGCTTTACTCCAAAACCATTTTTACTGTGAATATCTCTGTCCATTGCATACGAATTCCACACCAGTTTACCGGATATGACTGGATGAAACCAGAAATATCCGGTTTTGTTTTGGCTAACTCAATCCCAGGTATTGCTACAGCCTCTGTGTTTGTGTATTCCTGATATTATCCACGGACTTTATTGTTTTGAATGTTTTTATCAGGGAACATTTCATTTTGTGCTTGGAATCACTAATTGGTTCCACATGGAGACACCAGCTCTACACATTCGTATTTTCTAGGGAGAAAGCTAGAGGAACTGCGGCAAACAAACATGATATTTCTGTTTCTATCGATGACATTTTATGCATTTGCCTAACGAAAAGACTTTGCTTTTCTCCAAAACCATTTTTACTGTGATTTTCTCAGTCGATTGCATACGAATTCCACACCACTTTGTCCGGATATGACTGGATGAAAACAGAAATATCCGGTTGTGTTTTGTCTATCTCAATCCGAAATATTGTGAAAACCTCTGTGTTTGTGTTTTCTGGATATATTCAAGGGACTTTATTTTTTTGAATGTTTTTTATCAGAGAACATTTTATTTTGAGCTTGACTACAGTATTTGTTCCACATGGAGACACCAGCTGTATATATTCGTATTTTCTAGGGAGGAAGCTAGAGGAACTGCCGCAAACAAACATGATATTTCTGTTTCTATCGATGACATTTTATGCACTTGCCTAACGTAAAGACTTTGCTTTTCTCCAAAAAAATTTTTACTTTGGTTTTCTCTGTCCATTGCATCCGAATTCCAAACCACCTTGTCCTGATATCACTGGATGAAACCAGAAATATCCAGTTGTGTTTTGGCTAACTCAATCCGAAATATTGCTACAGCCTCTGTGTTTGTGTTTTCTGGATATTATCGATGGACTTTATTGTTTTGAATATTTTTATCAGGGAACATTTATTTTTGTACCATAGAAACTTCAATTGGTTCATCATGGGGACACCAGCTCTACACATTCGTATATTCTAGGGAGAAAGCTAGAGGAACTGCGGGAAACAAACCTGATATTTCTGTTTGTATCGATGACATTTTATGCACTTGCCTAATGAAAAGACTTTGCTTTTCTCCAAAACCATTTTTCTGTGATTTCTCGGTACATGTCATATGAATTCCACAACAGATTGTCCGGATATGACTGGATAAAACTGGAAATATCCGGTTGTGTTTTGGCTAACTCAATCCCCAAAATTGCTGCAGCCTCTGTGTTTGTATTTTCTGGATATTATCGATGGACTTTATTTTTTGGATACTTTTATCAGGGAACATTCAATTTTGTACCGTGGAAACACTAATTGGTTCATCATGGGGACACCAGCTCTACAGATTCCTATTTTCTAGGGAGAATGCTAGAGGAACTGCGGCAAACAAACATGACATTTCTGTTTGTATAGATGACAGTTTATGCACTTGCCTAATGAAAAGACTTTGCTTTTCTCCAAAACCATTTTTACTGTGATTTTCTCGGTACATGTCATATGAATTCCACAACAGATTGTCCGGATATGACTGGATAAAACCGGAAATATCCGGTTTTTGTTTTGGCCAACTCAATCCCAGATATTGCTACAGCCTCTGTGTTTGCGTATTCCTGATATTATCCACGGACTTCATTGTTTTGAATGTTTTTTATCAGGGAACATTTAATTTTGTACCGTGGAATCACTAACTGATTCCACATGGAGACACCAGCTCTACACATTCGTATTTTCTAGGGAGAAAGCTAGAGGAACTGCGGCAAACAAACATGATATTTCTGTTTGTCTAGATGACATTTTATGCACTTGCCTAACGACAAGACTTTCTTTTTCTCCAAAACCATTTGTACTGTGATTTTCTCGGTCCATTGCATAGGAATTCCACACCACTTTGTCCGGATATGACCGGATGAAATCAGAAATATCCGGTTGTGTTTTGGCTAACTCAATCCGAAATATTGTGAAAGCCTCTGTGTTTGTGTTTTCTGGATATTATCCACGGACTTTATTCTTTTTGTTTTGAATGTTTTTATCAGGGAACATTTAATTTTGTACCGTGGAAACACTAATGGGTTCATCATGGGAACAGCAGCTCTACACATTCGTATTTTCTTGGGAGAAAGCTAGAGGAACTGCGGCAAACATACAATATTTCTGTTTGTATCGATGACATTTTATACACTTGCCTAACGAAAAGACTTTGCTTTTCTCCAAACGTTTTTTACTGTGATTTTCTCGGTCCATTGCATACGAATACCATACCAGTTTGTCCGGATATGACTGGATGAAACCAGAAATACCCGGTTGTGTTTTGGCTAACTCAATCCCAAATATTGCTACAGCCTCTGTGTTTGTGTTTTCTGGATATTATCATCAGACTTTATTTTTTTTGAATGTTTTTTTATCGGGGAACATTTTATTTTGAGCTTGGATACAGTAATTCGTCCACATGGACACCAGCTGAATATATTCGTATTTTTATGGAAAAGCTAGAGGAACTGCGGCAAACAAACATATTTCTTTTGTATAGATGACATTTTATGCACTTGCCTAATGAAAAGACTTTGCTTTACTCCAAAACCATTTTTACTGTGAATATCTCTGTCCATTGCATACGAATTCCACACCAGTTTACCGGATATGACTGGATGAAACCAGAAATATCCGGTTTTGTTTTGGCTAACTCAATCCCAGATATTGCTACAGCCTCTGTGTTTGTGTATTCCTGATATTATCCACGGACTTTATTGTTTTGAATGTTTTTATCAGGGAACATTTCATTTTGTGCTTGGAATCACTAATTGGTTCCACATGGAGACACCAGCTCTACACATTCGTATTTTCTAGGGAGAAAGCTAGAGGAACTGCGGCAAACAAACATGATATTTCTGTTTCTATCGATGACATTTTATGCATTTGCCTAACGAAAAGACTTTGCTTTTCTCCAAAACCATTTTTACTGTGATTTTCTCAGTCGATTGCATACGAATTCCACACCACTTTGTCCGGATATGACTGGATGAAAACAGAAATATCCGGTTGTGTTTTGTCTATCTCAATCCGAAATATTGTGAAAACCTCTGTGTTTGTGTTTTCTGGATATATTCAAGGGACTTTATTTTTTTGAATGTTTTTTATCAGAGAACATTTTATTTTGAGCTTGACTACAGTATTTGTTCCACATGGAGACACCAGCTGTATATATTCGTATTTTCTAGGGAGGAAGCTAGAGGAACTGCCGCAAACAAACATGATATTTCTGTTTCTATCGATGACATTTTATGCACTTGCCTAACGTAAAGACTTTGCTTTTCTCCAAAAAAATTTTTACTTTGGTTTTCTCTGTCCATTGCATCCGAATTCCAAACCACCTTGTCCTGATATCACTGGATGAAACCAGAAATATCCAGTTGTGTTTTGGCTAACTCAATCCGAAATATTGCTACAGCCTCTGTGTTTGTGTTTTCTGGATATTATCGATGGACTTTATTGTTTTGAATATTTTTATCAGGGAACATTTATTTTTGTACCATAGAAACTTCAATTGGTTCATCATGGGGACACCAGCTCTACACATTCGTATATTCTAGGGAGAAAGCTAGAGGAACTGCGGGAAACAAACCTGATATTTCTGTTTGTATCGATGACATTTTATGCACTTGTGTAATGAAAAGACTTTGCTTTTCTCCAAAACCATTTTTCTGTGATTTCTCGGTACATGTCATATGAATTCCACAACAGATTGTCCGGATATGACTGGATAAAACTGGAAATATCCGGTTGTGTTTTGGCTAACTCAATCCCCAAAATTGCTGCAGCCTCTGTGTTTGTATTTTCTGGATATTATCGATGGACTTTATTTTTTGAATACTTTTATCAGGGAACATTCAATTTTGTACCGTGGAAACACTAATTGGTTCATCATGGGGACACCAGCTCTACAGATTCCTATTTTCTAGGGAGAACGCTAGAGGAACTGCGGCAAACAAACATGACATTTCTGTTTGTATAGATGACAGTTTATGCACTTGCCTAATGAAAAGACTTTGCTTTTCTCCAAAACCATTTTTACTGTGATTTTCTCGGTACATGTCATATGAATTCCACAACAGATTGTCCGGATATGACTGGATAAAACCGGAAATATCCGGTTTTTGTTTTGGCCAACTCAATCCCAGATATTGCTACAGCCTCTGTGTTTGCGTATTCCTGATATTATCCACGGACTTCATTGTTTTGAATGTTTTTTATCAGGGAACATTTAATTTTGTACCGTGGAATCACTAACTGATTCCACATGGAGACACCAGCTCTACACATTCGTATTTTCTAGGGAGAAAGCTAGAGGAACTGCGGCAAACAAACATGATATTTCTGTTTGTCTAGATGACATTTTATGCACTTGCCTAACGACAAGACTTTCTTTTTCTCCAAAACCATTTGTACTGTGATTTTCTCGGTCCATTGCATAGGAATTCCACACCACTTTGTCCGGATATGACCGGATGAAATCAGAAATATCCGGTTGTGTTTTGGCTAACTCAATCCGAAATATTGTGAAAGCCTCTGTGTTTGTGTTTTCTGGATATTATCCACGGACTTTATTCTTTTTGTTTTGAATGTTTTTATCAGGGAACATTTAATTTTGTACCGTGGAAACACTAATGGGTTCATCATGGGAACAGCAGCTCTACACATTCGTATTTTCTTGGGAGAAAGCTAGAGGAACTGCGGCAAACATACAATATTTCTGTTTGTATCGATGACATTTTATACACTTGCCTAACGAAAAGACTTTGCTTTTCTCCAAACGTTTTTTACTGTGATTTTCTCGGTCCATTGCATACGAATACCATACCAGTTTGTCCGGATATGACTGGATGAAACCAGAAATACCCGGTTGTGTTTTGGCTAACTCAATCCCAAATATTGCTACAGCCTCTGTGTTTGTGTTTTCTGGATATTATCATCAGACTTTATTTTTTTTGAATGTTTTTTTATCGGGGAACATTTTATTTTGAGCTTGGATACAGTAATTCGTCCACATGGACACCAGCTGAATATATTCGTATTTTTATGGAAAAGCTAGAGGAACTGCGGCAAACAAACATATTTCTTTTGTATAGATGACATTTTATGCACTTGCCTAATGAAAAGACTTTGCTTTACTCCAAAACCATTTTTACTGTGAATATCTCTGTCCATTGCATACGAATTCCACACCAGTTTACCGGATATGACTGGATGAAACCAGAAATATCCGGTTTTGTTTTGGCTAACTCAATCCCAGATATTGCTACAGCCTCTGTGTTTGTGTATTCCTGATATTATCCACGGACTTTATTGTTTTGAATGTTTTTATCAGGGAACATTTCATTTTGTGCTTGGAATCACTAATTGGTTCCACATGGAGACACCAGCTCTACACATTCGTATTTTCTAGGGAGAAAGCTAGAGGAACTGCGGCAAACAAACATGATATTTCTGTTTCTATCGATGACATTTTATGCATTTGCCTAACGAAAAGACTTTGCTTTTCTCCAAAACCATTTTTACTGTGATTTTCTCAGTCGATTGCATACGAATTCCACACCACTTTGTCCGGATATGACTGGATGAAAACAGAAATATCCGGTTGTGTTTTGTCTATCTCAATCCGAAATATTGTGAAAACCTCTGTGTTTGTGTTTTCTGGATATATTCAAGGGACTTTATTTTTTTGAATGTTTTTTATCAGAGAACATTTTATTTTGAGCTTGACTACAGTATTTGTTCCACATGGAGACACCAGCTGTATATATTCGTATTTTCTAGGGAGGAAGCTAGAGGAACTGCCGCAAACAAACATGATATTTCTGTTTCTATCGATGACATTTTATGCACTTGCCTAACGTAAAGACTTTGCTTTTCTCCAAAAAAATTTTTACTTTGGTTTTCTCTGTCCATTGCATCCGAATTCCAAACCACCTTGTCCTGATATCACTGGATGAAACCAGAAATATCCAGTTGTGTTTTGGCTAACTCAATCCGAAATATTGCTACAGCCTCTGTGTTTGTGTTTTCTGGATATTATCGATGGACTTTATTGTTTTGAATATTTTTATCAGGGAACATTTATTTTTGTACCATAGAAACTTCAATTGGTTCATCGTGGGGACACCAGCTCTACACATTCGTATATTCTAGGGAGAAAGCTAGAGGAACTGCGGGAAACAAACCTGATATTTCTGTTTGTATCGATGACATTTTATGCACTTGTGTAATGAAAAGACTTTGCTTTTCTCCAAAACCATTTTTCTGTGATTTCTCGGTACATGTCATATGAATTCCACAACAGATTGTCCGGATATGACTGGATAAAACTGGAAATATCCGGTTGTGTTTTGGCTAACTCAATCCCCAAAATTGCTGCAGCCTCTGTGTTTGTATTTTCTGGATATTATCGATGGACTTTATTTTTTGAATACTTTTATCAGGGAACATTCAATTTTGTACCGTGGAAACACTAATTGGTTCATCATGGGGACACCAGCTCTACAGATTCCTATTTTCTAGGGAGAACGCTAGAGGAACTGCGGCAAACAAACATGACATTTCTGTTTGTATAGATGACAGTTTATGCACTTGCCTAATGAAAAGACTTTGCTTTTCTCCAAAACCATTTTTACTGTGATTTTCTCGGTACATGTCATATGAATTCCACAACAGATTGTCCGGATATGACTGGATAAAACCGGAAATATCCGGTTTTTGTTTTGGCCAACTCAATCCCAGATATTGCTACAGCCTCTGTGTTTGCGTATTCCTGATATTATCCACGGACTTCATTGTTTTGAATGTTTTTTATCAGGGAACATTTAATTTTGTACCGTGGAATCACTAACTGATTCCACATGGAGACACCAGCTCTACACATTCGTATTTTCTAGGGAGAAAGCTAGAGGAACTGCGGCAAACAAACATGATATTTCTGTTTGTCTAGATGACATTTTATGCACTTGCCTAACGACAAGACTTTCTTTTTCTCCAAAACCATTTGTACTGTGATTTTCTCGGTCCATTGCATAGGAATTCCACACCACTTTGTCCGGATATGACCGGATGAAATCAGAAATATCCGGTTGTGTTTTGGCTAACTCAATCCGAAATATTGTGAAAGCCTCTGTGTTTGTGTTTTCTGGATATTATCCACGGACTTTATTCTTTTTGTTTTGAATGTTTTTATCAGGGAACATTTAATTTTGTACCGTGGAAACACTAATGGGTTCATCATGGGAACAGCAGCTCTACACATTCGTATTTTCTTGGGAGAAAGCTAGAGGAACTGCGGCAAACATACAATATTTCTGTTTGTATCGATGACATTTTATACACTTGCCTAACGAAAAGACTTTGCTTTTCTCCAAACGTTTTTTACTGTGATTTTCTCGGTCCATTGCATACGAATACCATACCAGTTTGTCCGGATATGACTGGATGAAACCAGAAATACCCGGTTGTGTTTTGGCTAACTCAATCCCAAATATTGCTACAGCCTCTGTGTTTGTGTTTTCTGGATATTATCATCAGACTTTAGTTTTTTTGAATGTTTTTTTATCGGGGAACATTTTATTTTGAGCTTGGATACAGTAATTCGTCCACATGGACACCAGCTGAATATATTCGTATTTTTATGGAAAAGCTAGAGGAACTGCGGCAAACAAACATATTTCTTTTGTATAGATGACATTTTATGCACTTGCCTAATGAAAAGACTTTGCTTTACTCCAAAACCATTTTTACTGTGAATATCTCTGTCCATTGCATACGAATTCCACACCAGTTTACCGGATATGACTGGATGAAACCAGAAATATCCGGTTTTGTTTTGGCTAACTCAATCCCAGATATTGCTACAGCCTCTGTGTTTGTGTATTCCTGATATTATCCACGGACTTTATTGTTTTGAATGTTTTTATCAGGGAACATTTCATTTTGTGCTTGGAATCACTAATTGGTTCCACATGGAGACACCAGCTCTACACATTCGTATTTTCTAGGGAGAAAGCTAGAGGAACTGCGGCAAACAAACATGATATTTCTGTTTCTATCGATGACATTTTATGCATTTGCCTAACGAAAAGACTTTGCTTTTCTCCAAAACCATTTTTACTGTGATTTTCTCAGTCGATTGCATACGAATTCCACACCACTTTGTCCGGATATGACTGGATGAAAACAGAAATATCCGGTTGTGTTTTGTCTATCTCAATCCGAAATATTGTGAAAACCTCTGTGTTTGTGTTTTCTGGATATATTCAAGGGACTTTATTTTTTTGAATGTTTTTTATCAGAGAACATTTTATTTTGAGCTTGACTACAGTATTTGTTCCACATGGAGACACCAGCTGTATATATTCGTATTTTCTAGGGAGGAAGCTAGAGGAACTGCGGCAAACAAACATGATATTTCTGTTTCTATCGATGACATTTTATGCACTTGCCTAACGTAAAGACTTTGCTTTTCTCCAAAAAAATTTTTACTTTGGTTTTCTCTGTCCATTGCATCCGAATTCCAAACCACCTTGTCCTGATATCACTGGATGAAACCAGAAATATCCAGTTGTGTTTTGGCTAACTCAATCCGAAATATTGCTACAGCCTCTGTGTTTGTGTTTTCTGGATATTATCGATGGACTTTATTGTTTTGAATATTTTTATCAGGGAACATTTATTTTTGTACCATAGAAACTTCAATTGGTTCATCGTGGGGACACCAGCTCTACACATTCATATTTTCTAGGGAGAAAGCTAGAGGAACTGAGGTAAACAAACATGATATTTCTGTTGGTCTAGATGACATTTTATGCACTTGCGTAATGAAAAGACTTTGCTATTCTCCAAAACCATTTGTACTGTGATTTTCTCGGTCCATTGCATACGAATTCCACAACAGTTTGTCCGGATAAGACTGGATGAAACCGGAAATATCAGGTTTTGTTTTAGCTAACTCAATCCCAGATATTGCAACAGCCTCTGTGTTTGTTTATTCCTGATATTTTCCACGGACTTTATTGTTTGAATGTATTTATCGGGAAACATTTAATTTTGTGCTTGGAGTCACTACTTGGTTCCACATGGAGATACCAGCTCTACACATTCTTATTTTCTAGTGAGAAAGCTAGAGGAACTGCGACGAACAAACATGATATTTCTGTTTGTATAGATGACATTTTATGCACTTGCCTAACGAATAGACTTTGCTTTTCTCCAAAACCTTTTTTACTGTGATTTTCTCAGCCCAAAGCATAGGAAATCCACACCACTTTTTCCATATATGATAGGATGAAACCAGAAATATCCGGTTGTGTTTTGGCTAACTCAATCCCAAATATTGCTACAGCCTCTGTGTTTGTTTTTTCCGGATATTATCCACCTACTTTATTGTTTTCAATGTTTTTTATCGGGGGATATTTTATGTTGAGCTTGGATAGAGTAATTGGTTCCACATGGAGACACCAGCTCTACATATTCGTATTTTCTAGGGAGAAACTAGAGGATCTGCGGCAAAGGAACCTGATATTTCTGTTTGTATTGATGATGTTTTATGCACTTGCCTAAGGAAAAGACTTTGCTTTTCTCCAAAACCATTTTTAGTCTGATTTTCTCAGCCCATTGCATATGAACTCCACACCAGTTTGTCCGGATATGACTGGATGAAACCAGAAATATCCGGTTTTGTTTTGGCTAACTCAATCCCAGATATTGCTACAGCCTCTGTGTTTGTGTATTCCTGATATCATCCACGGACTTTATTGTTTTGCATGTTTTTTATCAGGGAACATTTAATTTAGTGCTTGGAATCACTACTTGGTTGCACATGGAGACACCAGCTCTACACATTCGTATTTTCTAGGGAGAAAACCTGAGAAACTGCGACAAACAAACATGATATTTCTGTTTGTATCGAAGATATTTTATGCATTTGCCTAACGAAAAGACTTTGCTTTTCTCCAAAACCATTTGTACTGTGATTTTCTCGGTCCATTGCATACGAATTCCACACCAGTTTGTCCGGATGTGACTGGATGAAACCAGAAATATCCGGTTGTGTTTTGTCTAACTCAATCCGAAATATTGTGAAAGCCTCTGTGTTTGTTTTTTCTGGATATTACTGATGGACTTTATTGTTTTGAATGTTTTTATCAGGGAACATTTCATTTTGTAGCGTTGCAACACTAATTGGTTCATCATGGGGACACCAGCTCTACACATTCGTATATTCTAGGGAGAAAGCTAGAGGAACTGCGGGAAACAAACCTGATATTTCTGTTTGTATCGATGACATTTTATGCACTTGCCTAATGAAAAGACTTTGCTTTTCTCCAAAACCATTTTTCTGTGATTTCTCCGTACATGTCATATGAATTCCACAACAGATTGTCCGGATATGACTGGATAAAACTGGAAATATCCGGTTGTGTTTTGGCTAACTCAATCCCCAAAATTGCTGCAGCCTCTGTGTTTGTATTTTCTGGATATTATCGATGGACTTTATTGTTTGAATACTTTTATCAGGGAACATTCAATTTTGTACCGTGGAAACACTAATTGGTTCATCATGGGGACACCAGCTCTACAGATTCCTATTTTCTAGGGAGAACGCTAGAGGAACTGCGGCAAACAAACATGACATTTCTGTTTGTATAGATGACAGTTTATGCACTTGCCTAATGAAAAGACTTTGCTTTTCTCCAAAACCATTTTTACTGTGATTTTCTCGGTACATGTCATATGAATTCCACAACAGATTGTCCGGATATGACTGGATAAAACCGGAAATATCCGGTTTTTGTTTTGGCCAACTCAATCCCAGATATTGCTACAGCCTCTGTGTTTGCGTATTCCTGATATTATCCACGGACTTCATTGTTTTGAATGTTTTTTATCAGGGAACATTTAATTTTGTACCGTGGAATCACTAACTGATTCCACATGGAGACACCAGCTCTACACATTCGTATTTTCTAGGGAGAAAGCTAGAGGAACTGCGGCAAACAAACATGATATTTCTGTTTGTCTAGATGACATTTTATGCACTTGCCTAACGACAAGACTTTCTTTTTCTCCAAAACCATTTGTACTGTGATTTTCTCGGTCCATTGCATAGGAATTCCACACCACTTTGTCCGGATATGACCGGATGAAATCAGAAATATCCGGTTGTGTTTTGGCTAACTCAATCCGAAATATTGTGAAAGCCTCTGTGTTTGTGTTTTCTGGATATTATCCACGGACTTTATTCTTTTTGTTTTGAATGTTTTTATGAGGGAACATTTAATTTTGTACCGTGGAAACACTAATGGGTTCATCATGGGAACAGCAGCTCTACACATTCGTATTTTCTTGGGAGAAAGCTAGAGGAACTGCGGCAAACATACAATATTTCTGTTTGTATCGATGACATTTTATACACTTGCCTAACGAAAAGACTTTGCTTTTCTCCAAACGTTTTTTACTGTGATTTTCTCGGTCCATTGCATACGAATACCATACCAGTTTGTCCGGATATGACTGGATGAAACCAGAAATACCCGGTTGTGTTTTGGCTAACTCAATCCCAAATATTGCTACAGCCTCTGTGTTTGTGTTTTCTGGATATTATCATCAGACTTTATTTTTTTTGAATGTTTTTTTATCGGGGAACATTTTATTTTGAGCTTGGATACAGTAATTCGTCCACATGGACACCAGCTGAATATATTCGTATTTTTATGGAAAAGCTAGAGGAACTGCGGCAAACAAACATATTTCTTTTGTATAGATGACATTTTATGCACTTGCCTAATGAAAAGACTTTGCTTTACTCCAAAACCATTTTTACTGTGAATATCTCTGTCCATTGCATACGAATTCCACACCAGTTTACCGGATATGACTGGATGAAACCAGAAATATCCGGTTTTGTTTTGGCTAACTCAATCCCAGATATTGCTACAGCCTCTGTGTTTGTGTATTCCTGATATTATCCACGGACTTTATTGTTTTGAATGTTTTTATCAGGGAACATTTCATTTTGTGCTTGGAATCACTAATTGGTTCCACATGGAGACACCAGCTCTACACATTCGTATTTTCTAGGGAGAAAGCTAGAGGAACTGCGGCAAACAAACATGATATTTCTGTTTCTATCGATGACATTTTATGCATTTGCCTAACGAAAAGACTTTGCTTTTCTCCAAAACCATTTTTACTGTGATTTTCTCAGTCGATTGCATACGAATTCCACACCACTTTGTCCGGATATGACTGGATGAAAACAGAAATATCCGGTTGTGTTTTGTCTATCTCAATCCGAAATATTGTGAAAACCTCTGTGTTTGTGTTTTCTGGATATATTCAAGGGACTTTATTTTTTTGAATGTTTTTTATCAGAGAACATTTTATTTTGAGCTTGACTACAGTATTTGTTCCACATGGAGACACCAGCTGTATATATTCGTATTTTCTAGGGAGGAAGCTAGAGGAACTGCGGCAAACAAACATGATATTTCTGTTTCTATCGATGACATTTTATGCACTTGCCTAACGTAAAGACTTTGCTTTTCTCCAAAAAAATTTTTACTTTGGTTTTCTCTGTCCATTGCATCCGAATTCCAAACCACCTTGTCCTGATATCACTGGATGAAACCAGAAATATCCAGTTGTGTTTTGGCTAACTCAATCCGAAATATTGCTACAGCCTCTGTGTTTGTGTTTTCTGGATATTATCGATGGACTTTATTGTTTTGAATATTTTTATCAGGGAACATTTATTTTTGTACCATAGAAACTTCAATTGGTTCATCGTGGGGACACCAGCTCTACACATTCATATTTTCTAGGGAGAAAGCTAGAGGAACTGAGGTAAACAAACATGATATTTCTGTTGGTCTAGATGACATTTTATGCACTTGCGTAATGAAAAGACTTTGCTATTCTCCAAAACCATTTGTACTGTGATTTTCTCGGTCCATTGCATACGAATTCCACAACAGTTTGTCCGGATAAGACTGGATGAAACCGGAAATATCAGGTTTTGTTTTAGCTAACTCAATCCCAGATATTGCAACAGCCTCTGTGTTTGTTTATTCCTGATATTTTCCACGGACTTTATTGTTTGAATGTATTTATCGGGAAACATTTAATTTTGTGCTTGGAGTCACTACTTGGTTCCACATGGAGATACCAGCTCTACACATTCTTATTTTCTAGTGAGAAAGCTAGAGGAACTGCGACGAACAAACATGATATTTCTGTTTGTATAGATGACATTTTATGCACTTGCCTAACGAATAGACTTTGCTTTTCTCCAAAACCTTTTTTACTGTGATTTTCTCAGCCCAAAGCATAGGAAATCCACACCACTTTTTCCATATATGATAGGATGAAACCAGAAATATCCGGTTGTGTTTTGGCTAACTCAATCCCAAATATTGCTACAGCCTCTGTGTTTGTTTTTTCCGGATATTATCCACCTACTTTATTGTTTTCAATGTTTTTTATCGGGGGATATTTTATGTTGAGCTTGGATAGAGTAATTGGTTCCACATGGAGACACCAGCTCTACATATTCGTATTTTCTAGGGAGAAACTAGAGGATCTGCGGCAAAGGAACCTGATATTTCTGTTTGTATTGATGATGTTTTATGCACTTGCCTAAGGAAAAGACTTTGCTTTTCTCCAAAACCATTTTTAGTCTGATTTTCTCAGCCCATTGCATATGAACTCCACACCAGTTTGTCCGGATATGACTGGATGAAACCAGAAATATCCGGTTTTGTTTTGGCTAACTCAATCCCAGATATTGCTACAGCCTCTGTGTTTGTGTATTCCTGATATCATCCACGGACTTTATTGTTTTGCATGTTTTTTATCAGGGAACATTTAATTTAGTGCTTGGAATCACTACTTGGTTGCACATGGAGACACCAGCTCTACACATTCGTATTTTCTAGGGAGAAAACCTGAGAAACTGCGACAAACAAACATGATATTTCTGTTTGTATCGAAGATATTTTATGCATTTGCCTAAGGAAAAGACTTTGCTTTTCTCCAAAACCATTTGTACTGTGATTTTCTCGGTCCATTGCATACGAATTCCACACCACTTTGTCCGGATGTGACTGGATGAAACCAGAAATATCCGGTTGTGTTTTGTCTAACTCAATCCGAAATATTGTGAAAGCCTCTGTGTTTGTTTTTTCTGGATATTACTGATGGAATTTATTGTTTTGAATGTTTTTATCAGGGAACATTTCATTTTGTAGCGTTGAAACACTAATTGGTTCATCATGGGGACACCAGCTCTACACATTCGTATATTCTAGGGAGAAAGCTAGAGGAACTGCGGGAAACAAACCTGATATTTCTGTTTGTATCGATGACATTTTATGCACTTGCCTAATGAAAAGACTTTGCTTTTCTCCAAAACCATTTTTCTGTGATTTCTCGGTACATGTCATATGAATTCCACAACAGATTGTCCGGATATGACTGGATAAAACTGGAAATATCCGGTTGTGTTTTGGCTAACTCAATCCCCAAAATTGCTGCAGCCTCTGTGTTTGTATTTTCTGGATATTATCGATGGACTTTATTGTTTGAATACTTTTATCAGGGAACATTCAATTTTGTACCGTGGAAACACTAATTGGTTCATCATGGGGACACCAGCTCTACAGATTCCTATTTTCTAGGGAGAACGCTAGAGGAACTGCGGCAAACAAACATGACATTTCTGTTTGTATAGATGACAGTTTATGCACTTGCCTAATGAAAAGACTTTGCTTTTCTCCAAAACCATTTTTACTGTGATTTTCTCGGTACATGTCATATGAATTCCACAACAGATTGTCCGGATATGACTGGATAAAACCGGAAATATCCGGTTTTTGTTTTGGCCAACTCAATCCCAGATATTGCTACAGCCTCTGTGTTTGCGTATTCCTGATATTATCCACGGACTTCATTGTTTTGAATGTTTTTTATCAGGGAACATTTAATTTTGTACCGTGGAATCACTAACTGATTCCACATGGAGACACCAGCTCTACACATTCGTATTTTCTAGGGAGAAAGCTAGAGGAACTGCGGCAAACAAACATGATATTTCTGTTTGTCTAGATGACATTTTATGCACTTGCCTAACGACAAGACTTTCTTTTTCTCCAAAACCATTTGTACTGTGATTTTCTCGGTCCATTGCATAGGAATTCCACACCACTTTGTCCGGATATGACCGGATGAAATCAGAAATATCCGGTTGTGTTTTGGCTAACTCAATCCGAAATATTGTGAAAGCCTCTGTGTTTGTGTTTTCTGGATATTATCCACAGACTTTATTCTTTTTGTTTTGAATGTTTTTATGAGGGAACATTTAATTTTGTACCGTGGAAACACTAATGGGTTCATCATGGGAACAGCAGCTCTACACATTCGTATTTTCTTGGGAGAAAGCTAGAGGAACTGCGGCAAACATACAATATTTCTGTTTGTATCGATGACATTTTATACACTTGCCTAACGAAAAGACTTTGCTTTTCTCCAAACGTTTTTTACTGTGATTTTCTCGGTCCATTGCATACGAATACCATACCAGTTTGTCCGGATATGACTGGATGAAACCAGAAATACCCGGTTGTGTTTTGGCTAACTCAATCCCAAATATTGCTACAGCCTCTGTGTTTGTGTTTTCTGGATATTATCATCAGACTTTATTTTTTTTGAATGTTTTTTTATCGGGGAACATTTTATTTTGAGCTTGGATACAGTAATTCGTCCACATGGACACCAGCTGAATATATTCGTATTTTTATGGAAAAGCTAGAGGAACTGCGGCAAACAAACATATTTCTTTTGTATAGATGACATTTTATGCACTTGCCTAATGAAAAGACTTTGCTTTACTCCAAAACCATTTTTACTGTGAATATCTCTGTCCATTGCATACGAATTCCACACCAGTTTACCGGATATGACTGGATGAAACCAGAAATATCCGGTTTTGTTTTGGCTAACTCAATCCCAGATATTGCTACAGCCTCTGTGTTTGTGTATTCCTGATATTATCCACGGACTTTATTGTTTGGATGTTTTTATCAGGGAACATTTCATTTTGTGCTTGGAATCACTAATTGGTTCCACATGGAGACACCAGCTCTACACATTCGTATTTTCTAGGGAGAAAGCTAGAGGAACTGCGGCAAACAAACATGATATTTCTGTTTCTATCGATGACATTTTATGCATTTGCCTAACGAAAAGACTTTGCTTTTCTCCAAAACCATTTTTACTGTGATTTTCTCAGTCGATTGCATACGAATTCCACACCACTTTGTCCGGATATGACTGGATGAAAACAGAAATATCCGGTTGTGTTTTGTCTATCTCAATCCGAAATATTGTGAAAACCTCTGTGTTTGTGTTTTCTGGATATATTCAAGGGACTTTATTTTTTTGAATGTTTTTTATCAGAGAACATTTTATTTTGAGCTTGACTACAGTATTTGTTCCACATGGAGACACCAGCTGTATATATTCGTATTTTCTAGGGAGGAAGCTAGAGGAACTGCCGCAAACAAACATGATATTTCTGTTTCTATCGATGACATTTTATGCACTTGCCTAACGTAAAGACTTTGCTTTTCTCCAAAAAATTTTTTACTTTGGTTTTCTCTGTCCATTGCATCCGAATTCCAAACCACCTTGTCCTGATATCACTGGATGAAACCAGAAATATCCAGTTGTGTTTTGGCTAACTCAATCCGAAATATTGCTACAGCCTCTGTGTTTGTGTTTTCTGGATATTATCGATGGACTTTATTGTTTTGAATATTTTTATCAGGGAACATTTATTTTTGTACCATAGAAACTTCAATTGGTTCATCGTGGGGACACCAGCTCTACACATTCATATTTTCTAGGGAGAAAGCTAGAGGAACTGCGGTAAACAAACATGATATTTCTGTTGGTCTAGATGACATTTTATGCACTTGCGTAATGAAAAGACTTTGCTATTCTCCAAAACCATTTTTACTGTGATTTTCTCGGTCCATTGCATACGAATTCCACAACAGTTTGTCCGGATAAGACTGGATGAAACCGGAAATATCAGGTTTTGTTTTAGCTAACTCAATCCCAGATATTGCAACAGCCTCTGTGTTTGTTTATTCCTGATATTTTCCACGGACTTTATTGTTTGAATGTATTTATCGGGAAACATTTAATTTTGTGCTTGGAGTCACTACTTGGTTCCACATGGAGATACCAGCTCTACACATTCTTATTTTCTAGTGAGAAAGCTAGAGGAACTGCGACGAACAAACATGATATTTCTGTTTGTATAGATGACATTTTATGCACTTGCCTAACGAATAGACTTTGCTTTTCTCCAAAACCTTTTTTACTGTGATTTTCTCAGCCCAAAGCATAGGAAATCCACACCACTTTTTCCATATATGATAGGATGAAACCAGAAATATCCGGTTGTGTTTTGGCTAACTCAATCCCAAATATTGCTACAGCCTCTGTGTTTGTTTTTTCCGGATATTATCCACCTACTTTATTGTTTTCAATGTTTTTTATCGGGGAATATTTTATGTTGAGCTTGGATAGAGTAATTGGTTCCACATGGAGACACCAGCTCTACATATTCGTATTTTCTAGGGAGAAACTAGAGGATCTGCGGCAAAGGAACCTGATATTTCTGTTTGTATTGATGATGTTTTATGCACCTGCCTAAGGAAAAGACTTTGCTTTTCTCCAAAACCATTTTTAGTCTGATTTTCTCAGCCCATTGCATATGAACTCCACACCAGTTTGTCCGGATATGACTGGATGAAACCAGAAATATCCGGTTTTGTTTTGGCTAACTCAATCCCAGATATTGCTACAGCCTCTGTGTTTGTGTATTCCTGATATCATCCACGGACTTTATTGTTTTGCATGTTTTTTATTAGGGAACATTTAATTTAGTGCTTGGAATCACTACTTGGTTGCACATGGAGACACCAGCTCTACACATTCGTATTTTCTAGGGAGAAAACTAGAGAAACTGCGACAAACAAACATGATATTTCTGTTTGTATCGAAGATATTTTATGCATTTGCCTAAGGAAAAGACTTTGCTTTTCTCCAAAACCATTTGTACTGTGATTTTCTCGGTCCATTACATACGAATTCCACACCAGTTTGTCCGGATGTGACTGGATGAAACCAGAAATATCCGGTTGTGTTTTGTCTATCTCAATCCGAAATATTGTGAAAGCCTCTGTGTTTGTTTTTTCTGGATATTACTGATGGACTTTATTGTTTTGAATGTTTTTATCAGGGAACATTTCATTTTGTAGCGTTGAAACACTAATTGGTTCATCATGGGGACACCAGCTCTACACATTCGTATATTCTAGGGAGAAAGCTAGAGGAACTGCGGGAAACAAACCTGATATTTCTGTTTGTATCGATGACATTTTATGCACTTGCCTAATGAAAAGACTTTGCTTTTCTCCAAAACCATTTTTCTGTGATTTCTCGGTACATGTCATATGAATTCCACAACAGATTGTCCGGATATGACTGGATAAAACTGGAAATATCCGGTTGTGTTTTGGCTAACTCAATCCCCAAAATTGCTGCAGCCTCTGTGTTTGTATTTTCTGGATATTATCGATGGACTTTATTTTTTGAATACTTTCATCAGGGAACATTCAATTTTGTACCGTGGAAACACTAATTGGTTCATCATGGGGACACCAGCTCTACAGATTCCTATTTTCTAGGGAGAACGCTAGAGGAACTGCGGCAAACACACATGACATTTCTGTTTGTATAGATGACAGTTTATGCACTTGCCTAATGAAAAGACTTTGCTTTTCTCCAAAACCATTTTTACTGTGATTTTCTCGGTACATGTCATATGAATTCCACAACAGATTGTCCGGATATGACTGGATAAAACCGGAAATATCCGGTTTTTGTTTTGGCCAACTCAATCCCAGATATTGCTACAGCCTCTGTGTTTGCGTATTCCTGATATTATCCACGGACTTCATTGTTTTGAATGTTTTTTATCAGGGAACATTTAATTTTGTACCGTGGAATCACTAACTGATTCCACATGGAGACACCAGCTCTACACATTCGTATTTTCTAGGGAGAAAGCTAGAGGAACTGCGGCAAACAAACATGATATTTCTGTTTGTCTAGATGACATTTTATGCACTTGCCTAACGACAAGACTTTCTTTTTCTCCAAAACCATTTGTACTGTGATTTTCTCGGTCCATTGCATAGGAATTCCACACCACTTTGTCCGGATATGACCGGATGAAATCAGAAATATCCGGTTGTGTTTTGGCTAACTCAATCCGAAATATTGTGAAAGCCTCTGTGTTTGTGTTTTCTGGATATTATCCACGGACTTTATTCTTTTTGTTTTGAATGTTTTTATCAGGGAACATTTAATTTTGTACCGTGGAAACACTAATGGGTTCATCATGGGAACAGCAGCTCTACACATTCGTATTTTCTTGGGAGAAAGCTAGAGGAACTGCGGCAAACATACAATATTTCTGTTTGTATCGATGACATTTTATACACTTGCCTAACGAAAAGACTTTGCTTTTCTCCAAACGTTTTTTACTGTGATTTTCTCGGTCCATTGCATACGAATACCATACCAGTTTGTCCGGATATGACTGGATGAAACCAGAAATACCCGGTTGTGTTTTGGCTAACTCAATCCCAAATATTGCTACAGCCTCTGTGTTTGTGTTTTCTGGATATTATCATCAGACTTTATTTTTTTTTTTTGAATGTTTTTTTATCGGGGAACATTTTATTTTGAGCTTGGATACAGTAATTCGTCCACATGGACACCAGCTGAATATATTCGTATTTTTATGGAAAAGCTAGAGGAACTGCGGCAAACAAACATATTTCTTTTGTATAGATGACATTTTATGCACTTGCCTAATGAAAAGACTTTGCTTTACTCCAAAACCATTTTTACTGTGAATATCTCTGTCCATTGCATACGAATTCCACACCAGTTTACCGGATATGACTGGATGAAACCAGAAATATCCGGTTTTGTTTTGGCTAACTCAATCCCAGATATTGCTACAGCCTCTGTGTTTGTGTATTCCTGATATTATCCACGGACTTTATTGTTTTGAATGTTTTTATCAGGGAACATTTCATTTTGTGCTTGGAATCACTAATTGGTTCCACATGGAGACACCAGCTCTACACATTCGTATTTTCTAGGGAGAAAGCTAGAGGAACTGCGGCAAACAAACATGATATTTCTGTTTCTATCGATGACATTTTATGCATTTGCCTAACGAAAAGACTTTGCTTTTCTCCAAAACCATTTTTACTGTGATTTTCTCAGTCGATTGCATACGAATTCCACACCACTTTGTCCGGATATGACTGGATGAAAACAGAAATATCCGGTTGTGTTTTGTCTATCTCAATCCGAAATATTGTGAAAACCTCTGTGTTTGTGTTTTCTGGATATATTCAAGGGACTTTAATTTTTGAATGTTTTTTATCAGAGAACATTTTATTTTGAGCTTGACTACAGTATTTGTTCCACATGGAGACACCAGCTGTATATATTCGTATTTTCTAGGGAGGAAGCTAGAGGAACTGCCGCAAACAAACATGATATTTCTGTTTCTATCGATGACATTTTATGCACTTGCCTAACGTAAAGACTTTGCTTTTCTCCAAAAAATTTTTTACTTTGGTTTTCTCTGTCCATTGCATCCGAATTCCAAACCACCTTGTCCTGATATCACTGGATGAAACCAGAAATATCCAGTTGTGTTTTGGCTAACTCAATCCGAAATATTGCTACAGCCTCTGTGTTTGTGTTTTCTGGATATTATCGATGGACTTTATTGTTTTGAATATTTTTATCAGGGAACATTTATTTTTGTACCATAGAAACTTCAATTGGTTCATCGTGGGGACACCAGCTCTACACATTCATATTTTCTAGGGAGAAAGCTAGAGGAACTGCGGTAAACAAACATGATATTTCTGTTGGTCTAGATGACATTTTATGCACTTGCGTAATGAAAAGACTTTGCTATTCTCCAAAACCATTTGTACTGTGATTTTCTCGGTCCATTGCATACGAATTCCACAACAGTTTGTCCGGATAAGACTGGATGAAACCGGAAATATCAGGTTTTGTTTTAGCTAACTCAATCCCAGATATTGCAACAGCCTCTGTGTTTGTTTATTCCTGATATTTTCCACGGACTTTATTGTTTGAATGTATTTATCGGGAAACATTTAATTTTGTGCTTGGAGTCACTACTTGGTTCCACATGGAGATACCAGCTCTACACATTCTTATTTTCTAGTGAGAAAGCTAGAGGAACTGCGACGAACAAACATGATATTTCTGTTTGTATAGATGACATTTTATGCACTTGCCTAACGAATAGACTTTGCTTTTCTCCAAAACCTTTTTTACTGTGATTTTCTCAGCCCAAAGCATAGGAAATCCACACCACTTTTTCCATATATGATAGGATGAAACCAGAAATATCCGGTTGTGTTTTGGCTAACTCAATCCCAAATATTGCTACAGCCTCTGTGTTTGTTTTTTCCGGATATTATCCACCTACTTTATTGTTTTCAATGTTTTTTATCGGGGAATATTTTATGTTGAGCTTGGATAGAGTAATTGGTTCCACATGGAGACACCAGCTCTACATATTCGTATTTTCTAGGGAGAAACTAGAGGATCTGCGGCAAAGGAACCTGATATTTCTGTTTGTATCGATGATGTTTTATGCACCTGCCTAAGGAAAAGACTTTGCTTTTCTCCAAAACCATTTTTAGTCTGATTTTCTCAGCCCATTGCATATGAACTCCACACCAGTTTGTCCGGATATGACTGGATGAAACCAGAAATATCCGGTTTTGTTTTGGCTAACTCAATCCCAGATATTGCTACAGCCTCTGTTTTTGTGTATTCCTGATATCATCCACGGACTTTATTGTTTTGCATGTTTTTTATCAGGGAACATTTAATTTAGTGCTTGGAATCACTACTTGGTTGCACATGGAGACACCAGCTCTACACATTCGTATTTTCTAGGGAGAAAACTAGAGAAACTGCGACAAACAAACATGATATTTCTGTTTGTATCGAAGATATTTTATGCATTTGCCTAAGGAAAAGACTTTGCTTTTCTCCAAAACCATTTGTACTGTGATTTTCTCGGTCCATTGCATACGAATTCCACACCACTTTGTCCGGATGTGACTGGATGAAACCAGAAATATCCGGTTGTGTTTTGTCTAACTCAATCCGAAATATTGTGAAAGCCTCTGTGTTTGTTTTTTCTGGATATTACTGATGGAATTTATTGTTTTGAATGTTTTTATCAGGGAACATTTCATTTTGTAGCGTTGAAACACTAATTGGTTCATCATGGGGACACCAGCTCTACACATTCGTATATTCTAGGGAGAAAGCTAGAGGAACTGCGGGAAACAAACCTGATATTTCTGTTTGTATCGATGACATTTTATGCACTTGCCTAATGAAAAGACTTTGCTTTTCTCCAAAACCATTTTTCTGTGATTTCTCGGTACATGTCATATGAATTCCACAACAGATTGTCCGGAT
Organism: Lepus europaeus; assembly: GCF_033115175.1. Lineage (NCBI taxonomy): Eukaryota > Metazoa > Chordata > Mammalia > Lagomorpha > Leporidae > Lepus > Lepus europaeus. Next base: position 579,548 of record NW_026909615.1, read on the forward strand.
ATGACTGGATAAAACTGGAAATATCCGGTTGTGTTTTGGCTAACTCAATCCCCAAAATTGCTGCAGCCTCTGTGTTTGTATTTTCTGGATATTATCGATGGACTTTATTGTTTGAATACTTTTATCAGGGAACATTCAATTTTGTACCGTGCAAACACTAATTGGTTCATCATGGGGACACCAGCTCTACAGATTCCTATTTTCTAGGGAGAACGCTAGAGGAACTGCGGCAAACAAACATGACATTTCTGTTTGTATAGATGACAGTTTATGCACTTGCCTAATGAAAAGACTTTGCTTTTCTCCAAAACCATTTTTACTGTGATTTTCTCGGTACATGTCATATGAATTCCACAACAGATTGTCCGGATATGACTGGATAAAACCGGAAATATCCGGTTTTTGTTTTGGCCAACTCAATCCCAGATATTGCTACAGCCTCTGTGTTTGCGTATTCCTGATATTATCCACGGACTTTATTGTTTTGAATGTTTTTATCAGGGAACATTTCATTTTGTGCTTGGAATCACTAATTGGTTCCACATGGAGACACCAGCTCTACACATTCGTATTTTCTAGGGAGAAAGCTAGAGGAACTGCGGCAAACAAACATGATATTTCTGTTTCTATCGATGACATTTTATGCATTTGCCTAACGAAAAGACTTTGCTTTTCTCCAAAACCATTTTTACTGTGATTTTCTCAGTCGATTGCATACGAATTCCACACCACTTTGTCCGGATATGACTGGATGAAAACAGAAATATCCGGTTGTGTTTTGTCTATCTCAATCCGAAATATTGTGAAAACCTCTGTGTTTGTGTTTTCTGGATATATTCAAGGGACTTTATTTTTTTGAATGTTTTTTATCAGAGAACATTTTATTTTGAGCTTGACTACAGTATTTGTTCCACATGGAGACACCAGCTGTATATATTCGTATTTTCTAGGGAGGAAGCTAGAGGAACTGCCGCAAACAAACATGATATTTCTGTTTCTATCGATGACATTTTATGCACTTGCCTAACGTAAAGACTTTGCTTTTCTCAAAAAATTTTTTACTTTGGTATTCTCTGTCCATTGCATCCGAATTCCAAACCACCTTGTCCTGATATCACTGGATGAAACCAGAAATATCCAGTTGTGTTTTGGCTAACTCAATCCGAAATATTGCTACAGCCTCTGTGTTTGTGTTTTCTGGATATTATCGATGGACTTTATTGTTTTGAATATTTTTATCAGGGAACATTTATTTTTGTACCATAGAAACTTCAATTGGTTCATCGTGGGGACACCAGCTCTACACATTCATATTTTCTAGGGAGAAAGCTAGAGGAACTGCGGTAAACAAACATGATATTTCTGTTGGTCTAGATGACATTTTATGCACTTGCGTAATGAAAAGACTTTGCTATTCTCCAAAACCATTTTTACTGTGATTTTCTCGGTCCATTGCATACGAATTCCACAACAGTTTGTCCGGATAAGACTGGATGAAACCGGAAATATCAGGTTTTGTTTTAGCTAACTCAATCCCAGATATTGCAACAGCCTCTGTGTTTGTTTATTCCTGATATTTTCCACGGACTTTATTGTTTGAATGTATTTATCGGGAAACATTTAATTTTGTGCTTGGAGTCACTACTTGGTCCACATGGAGGTACCAGCTCTACACATTCTTATTTTCTAGTGAGAAAGCTAGAGGAACTGCGACGAACAAACATGATATTTCTGTTTGTATAGATGACATTTTATGCACTTGCCTAACGAATAGACTTTGCTTTTCTCCAAAACCTTTTTTACTGTGATTTTCTCAGCCCAAAGCATAGGAAATCCACACCACTTTTTCCATATATGATAGGATGAAACCAGAAATATCCGGTTGTGTTTTGGCTAACTCAATCCCAAATATTGCTACAGCCTCTGTGTTTATTTTTTCCGGATATTATCCACCTACTTTATTGTTTTCAATGTTTTTTATCGGGGAATATTTTATGTTGAGCTTGGATAGAGTAATTGGTTCCACATGGAGACACCAGCTCTACATATTCGTATTTTCTAGGGAGAAACTAGAGGATCTGCGGCAAAGGAACCTGATATTTCTGTTTGTATCGATGATGTTTTATGCACCTGCCTAAGGAAAAGACTTTGCTTTTCTCCAAAACCATTTTTAGTCTGATTTTCTCAGCCCATTGCATATGAACTCCACACCAGTTTGTCCGGATATGACTGGATGAAACCAGAAATATCCGGTTTTGTTTTGGCTAACTCAATCCCAGATATTGCTACAGCCTCTGTGTTTGTGTATTCCTGATATCATCCACGGACTTTATTGTTTTGCATGTTTTTTATCAGGGAACATTTAATTTAGTGCTTGGAATCACTACTTGGTTGCACATGGAGACACCAGCTCTACACATTCGTATTTTCTAGGGAGAAAACTAGAGAAACTGCGACAAACAAACATGATATTTCTGTTAGTATCGAAGATATTTTATGCATTTGCCTAAGGAAAAGACTTTGCTTTTCTCCAAAACCATTTGTACTGTGATTTTCTCGGTCCATTGCATACGAATTCCACACCACTTTGTCCGGATGTGACTGGATGAAACCAGAAATATCCGGTTGTGTTTTGTCTAACTCAATCCGAAATATTGTGAAAGCCTCTGTGTTTGTTTTTTCTGGATATTACTGATGGAATTTATTGTTTTGAATGTTTTTATCAGGGAACATTTCATTTTGTAGCGTTGAAACACTAATTGGTTCATCATGGGGACACCAGCTCTACACATTCGTATATTCTAGGGAGAAAGCTAGAGGAACTGCGGGAAACAAACCTGATATTTCTGTTTGTATCGATGACATTTTATGCACTTGCCTAATGAAAAGACTTTGCTTTTCTCCAAAACCATTTTTCTGTGATTTCTCGGTACATGTCATATGAATTCCACAACAGATTGTCCGGATATGACTGGATAAAACTGGAAATATCCGGTTGTGTTTTGGCTAACTCAATCCCCAAAATTGCTGCAGCCTCTGTGTTTGTATTTTCTGGATATTATCGATGGACTTTATTGTTTGAATACTTTTATCAGGGAACATTCAATTTTGTACCGTGGAAACACTAATTGGTTCATCATGGGGACACCAGCTCTACAGATTCCTATTTTCTAGGGAGAACGCTAGAGGAACTGCGGCAAACAAACATGACATTTCTGTTTGTATAGATGACAGTTTATGCACTTGCCTAATGAAAAGACTTTGCTTTTCTCCAAAACCATTTTTACTGTGATTTTCTCGGTACATGTCATATGAATTCCACAACAGATTGTCCGGATATGACTGGATAAAACCGGAAATATCCGGTTTTTGTTTTGGCCAACTCAATCCCAGATATTGCTACAGCCTCTGTGTTTGCGTATTCCTGATATTATCCACGGACTTCATTGTTTTGAATGTTTTTTATCAGGGAACATTTAATTTTGTACCGTGGAATCACTAACTGATTCCACATGGAGACACCAGCTCTACACATTCGTATTTTCTAGGGAGAAAGCTAGAGGAACTGCGGCAAACAAACATGATATTTCTGTTTGTATAGATGACATTTTATGCACTTGCCTAACGACAAGACTTTCTTTTTCTCCAAAACCATTTGTACTGTGATTTTCTCGGTCCATTGCATAGGAATTCCACACCACTTTGTCCGGATATGACCGGATGAAATCAGAAATATCCGGTTGTGTTTTGGCTAACTCAATCCGAAATATTGTGAAAGCCTCTGTGTTTGTGTTTTCTGGATATTATCCACGGACTTTATTCTTTTTGTTTTGAATGTTTTTATGAGGGAACATTTAATTTTGTACCGTGGAAACACTAATGGGTTCATCATGGGAACAGCAGCTCTACACATTCGTGTTTTCTTGGGAGAAAGCTAGAGGAACTGCAGCAAACATACAATATTTCTGTTTGTATCGATGACATTTTATACACTTGCCTAACGAAAAGACTTTGCTTTTCTCCAAACGTTTTTTACTGTGATTTTCTCGGTCCATTGCATACGAATACCATACCAGTTTGTCCGGATATGACTGGATGAAACCAGAAATACCCGGTTGTGTTTTGGCTAACTCAATCCCAAATATTGCTACAGCCTCTGTGTTTGTGTTTTCTGGATATTATCATCAGACTTTATTTTTTTTTTTTGAATGTTTTTTTATCGGGGAACATTTTATTTTGAGCTTGGATACAGTAATTCGTCCACATGGACACCAGCTGAATATATTCGTATTTTTATGGAAAAGCTAGAGGAACTGCGGCAAACAAACATATTTCTTTTGTATAGATGACATTTTATGCACTTGCCTAATGAAAAGACTTTGCTTTACTCCAAAACCATTTTTACTGTGAATATCTCTGTCCATTGCATACGAATTCCACACCAGTTTACCGGATATGACTGGATGAAACCAGAAATATCCGGTTTTGTTTTGGCTAACTCAATCCCAGGTATTGCTACAGCCTCTGTGTTTGTGTATTCCTGATATTATCCACGGACTTTATTGTTTTGAATGTTTTTATCAGGGAACATTTCATTTTGTGCTTGGAATCACTAATTGGTTCCACATGGAGACACCAGCTCTACACATTCGTATTTTCTAGGGAGAAAGCTAGAGGAACTGCGGCAAACAAACATGATATTTCTGTTTGTATCGATGACATTTTATGCATTTGCCTAACGAAAAGACTTTGCTTTTCTCCAAAACCATTTTTACTGTGATTTTCTCAGTCGATTGCATACGAATTCCACACCACTTTGTCCGGATATGACTGGATGAAAACAGAAATATCCGGTTGTGTTTTGTCTATCTCAATCCGAAATATTGTGAAAACCTCTGTGTTTGTGTTTTCTGGATATATTCAAGGGACTTTATTTTTTTGAATGTTTTTTATCAGAGAACATTTTATTTTGAGCTTGACTACAGTATTTGTTCCACATGGAGACACCAGCTGTATATATTCGTATTTTCTAGGGAGGAAGCTAGAGGAACTGCCGCAAACAAACATGATATTTCTGTTTCTATCGATGACATTTTATGCACTTGCCTAACGTAAAGACTTTGCTTTTCTCCAAAAAATTTTTTACTTTGGTTTTCTCTGTCCATTGCATCCGAATTCCAAACCACCTTGTCCTGATATCACTGGATGAAACCAGAAATATCCAGTTGTGTTTTGGCTAACTCAATCCGAAATATTGCTACAGCCTCTGTGTTTGTGTTTTCTGGATATTATCGATGGACTTTATTGTTTTGAATATTTTTATCAGGGAACATTTATTTTTGTACCATAGAAACTTCAATTGGTTCATCGTGGGGACACCAGCTCTACACATTCATATTTTCTAGGGAGAAAGCTAGAGGAACTGCGGTAAACAAACATGATATTTCTGTTGGTCTAGATGACATTTTATGCACTTGCGTAATGAAAAGACTTTGCTATTCTCCAAAACCATTTTTACTGTGATTTTCTCGGTCCATTGCATACGAATTCCACAACAGTTTGTCCGGATAAGACTGGATGAAACCGGAAATATCAGGTTTTGTTTTAGCTAACTCAATCCCAGATATTGCAACAGCCTCTGTGTTTGTTTATTCCTGATATTTTCCACGGACTTTATTGTTTGAATGTATTTATCGGGAAACATTTAATTTTGTGCTTGGAGTCACTACTTGGTTCCACATGGAGATACCAGCTCTACACATTCTTATTTTCTAGTGAGAAAGCTAGAGGAACTGCGACGAACAAACATGATATTTCTGTTTGTATAGATGACATTTTATGCACTTGCCTAACGAATAGACTTTGCTTTTCTCCAAAACCTTTTTTACTGTGATTTTCTCAGCCCAAAGCATAGGAAATCCACACCACTTTTTCCATATATGATAGGATGAAACCAGAAATATCCGGTTGTGTTTTGGCTAACTCAATCCCAAATATTGCTACAGCCTCTGTGTTTGTTTTTTCCGGATATTATCCACCTACTTTATTGTTTTCAATGTTTTTTATCGGGGAATACTTTATGTTGAGCTTGGATAGAGTAATTGGTTCCACATGGAGACACCAGCTCTACATATTCGTATTTTCTAGGGAGAAACTAGAGGATCTGCGGCAAAGGAACCTGATATTTCTGTTTGTATCGATGATGTTTTATGCACCTGCCTAAGGAAAAGACTTTGCTTTTCTCCAAAACCATTTTGAGTCTGATTTTCTCAGCCCATTGCATATGAACTCCACACCAGTTTGTCCGGATATGACTGGATGAAACCAGAAATATCCGGTTTTGTTTTGGCTAACTCAATCCCAGATATTGCTACAGCCTCTGTGTTTGTGTATTCCTGATATCATCCACGGACTTTATTGTTTTGCATGTTTTTTATCAGGGAACATTTAATTTAGTGCTTGGAATCACTACTTGGTTGCACATGGAGACACCAGCTCTACACATTCGTATTTTCTAGGGAGAAAACCTGAGAAACTGCGACAAACAAACATGATATTTCTGTTTGTATCGAAGATATTTTATGCATTTGCCTAAGGAAAAGACTTTGCTTTTCTCCAAAACCATTTGTACTGTGATTTTCTCGGTCCATTGCATACGAATTCCACACCAGTTTGTCCGGATGTGACTGGATGAAACCAGAAATATCCGGTTGTGTTTTGTCTAACTCAATCCGAAATATTGTGAAAGCCTCTGTGTTTGTTTTTTCTGGATATTACTGATGGACTTTATTGTTTTGAATGTTTTTATCAGGGAACATTTCATTTTGTAGCGTTGAAACACTAATTGGTTCATCATGGGGACACCAGCTCTACACATTCGTATATTCTAGGGAGAAAGCTAGAGGAACTGCGGGAAACAAACCTGATATTTCTGTTTGTATCGATGACATTTTATGCACTTGCCTAATGAAAAGACTTTGCTTTTCTCCAAAACCATTTTTCTGTGATTTCTCGGTACATGTCATATGAATTCCACAACAGATTGTCCGCATATGACTGGATAAAACTGGAAATATCCGGTTGTGTTTTGGCTAACTCAATCCCCAAAATTGCTGCAGCCTCTGTGTTTGTATTTTCTGGATATTATCGATGGACTTTATTGTTTGAATACTTTTATCAGGGAACATTCAATTTTGTACCGTGGAAACACTAATTGGTTCATCATGGGGACACCAGCTCTACAGATTCCTATTTTCTAGGGAGAACGCTAGAGGAACTGCGGCAAACACACATGACATTTCTGTTTGTATAGATGACAGTTTATGCACTTGCCTAATGAAAAGACTTTGCTTTTCTCCAAAACCATTTTTACTGTGATTTTCTCGGTACATGTCATATGAATTCCACAACAGATTGTCCGGATATGACTGGATAAAACCGGAAATATCCGGTTCTTGTTTTGGCCAACTCAATCCCAGATATTGCTACAGCCTCTGTGTTTGTGTATTCCTGATATTATACATGGACTTCATTGTTTTGAATGTTTTTTATCAGGGAACATTTAATTTTGTACCGTGGAATCACTAACTGATTCCACATGGAGACACCAGCTCTACACATTCGTATTTTCTAGGGAGAAAGCTAGAGGAACTGCGGCAAACAAACATGATATTTCTGTTTGTCTAGATGACATTTTATGCACTTGCCTAACGACAAGACTTTCTTTTTCTCCAAAACCATTTGTACTGTGATTTTCTCGGTCCATTGCATAGGAATTCCACACCACTTTGTCCGGATATGACCGGATGAAATCAGAAATATCCGGTTGTGTTTTGGCTAACTCAATCCGAAATATTGTGAAAGCCTCTGTGTTTGTGTTTTCTGGATATTATCCACGGACTTTATTCTTTTTGTTTTGAATGTTTTTATCAGGGAACATTTAATTTTGTACCGTGGAAACACTAATGGGTTCATCATGGGAACAGCAGCTCTACACATTCGTATTTTCTTGGGAGAAAGCTAGAGGAACTGCGGCAAACATACAATATTTCTGTTTGTATCGATGACATTTTATACACTTGCCTAACGAAAAGACTTTGCTTTTCTCCAAACGTTTTTTACTGTGATTTTCTCGGTCCATTGCATACGAATACCATACCAGTTTGTCCGGATATGACTGGATGAAACCAGAAATACCCGGTTGTGTTTTGGCTAACTCAATCCCAAATATTGCTACAGCCTCTGTGTTTGTGTTTTCTGGATATTATCATCAGACGTTAGTTTTTTTGAATGTTTTTTTATCGGGGAACATTTTATTTTGAGCTTGGATACAGTAATTCGTCCACATGGACACCAGCTGAATATATTCGTATTTTTATGGAAAAGCTAGAGGAACTGCGGCAAACAAACATATTTCTTTTGTATAGATGACATTTTATGCACTTGCCTAATGAAAAGACTTTGCTTTACTCCAAAACCATTTTTACTGTGAATATCTCTGTCCATTGCATTTGAATTCCACACCAGTTTACCGGATATGACTGGATGAAACCAGAAATATCCGGTTTTGTTTTGGCTAACTCAATCCCAGATATTGCTACAGCCTCTGTGTTTGTGTATTCCTGATATTATCCACGGACTTTATTGTTTTGAATGTTTTTATCAGGGAACATTTCATTTTGTGCTTGGAATCACTAATTGGTTCCACATGGAGACACCAGCTCTACACATTCCTATTTTATTGGGAGAAAGCTAGAGGAACTGCGGCAAACAAACATGATATTTCTGTTTGTATAGATGACATTTTATGCACTTGTCTAGCAAAAGACTTTGCTTTTCTGCAAAAGCCTTTTTTACTATGAATTTTTTGCTTCATTGCATACGAATTCCACACCACTTTGCCAGGATATGACTGGATGACACCAGAAATATCCGGTTGTGTTTTGGCTAACTCACTCCGAAATATTGTGAAAGCCTCTGTGTTTGTGTATTCCTGATATAATCCACGGACTTTATTGTTTTGAATGTTTTTATCAAGGAACATAAAATTTTGCACCGTTGAAACACTAACTGGTTCATCATGGGGACACCATCTCTACATATCCGTATTTTCTAGGGAGAAAGCTACAGGAACTGTGGCAAACAAACATGATATTTCTGTTTGTATAGATGACATTTTATGCACTTGCCTAATGAAAAGACTGCTTTTCTCCAAAACCATTTTTACTTTGATTTTCTCGGTCCATTGCATCCGAATTCCAAACAACTTTTTCCAGATATTACTGGATGAAACCATAAATATCCGGTTGTGTTTTGGCTAACTCAATCTGAAATATTCTGAAAGCCTCTGTGTTTGTGTTTTCTGGATATTATCCACAGACTTTATTGTTTTGAATGTTTTTATCAGGGAGCATTTAATTTTGTACTGTAGAAACACTAATTCATTCCTCATGGGAACACCAGCTCTACACATTTGTATTTTCTAGGGAGAAAGCTAGAGGAACTGCGGCAAACAAACATGATATTTCTGTTTGTATCGATGACATTTTATGCACATGCCAAACGAAAACACTTTGCTTTTCTCTAAAACCATTTTTACTCAGATTTTCTCAGCCCATTGCTTACGAATTCCAAAGAACTTTGTCGGGATATGACTGGATGAAACCACAAATATCCAGTTGTGTTTTGGCTAACTCAATCCAAAATATTTTGAAAGCCTCTATGTTTGTGTTTTCTGGATATTATCCACGGACTTTATTGTTTTGAATGTTTTTATCAGGGAACATTTAATTTGTGCTTGGAATCACTAAGTGGTTCCAAATGGAGACACCAGCTCTACACATTCATATTTTCTAGGGAGAAAGCTAGAGGAACTGTGGGAAACAAACCTGATATTTCTGTTTGTATCGATGACATTTTATGCACTTGCCTACTGAAATGACTTTGCTATTCTCCAAAACCATTCTTACTGTTATTTTCTCTGTGTATTGCATACGAATTCCACACCAGTTTGTCCAGATATGACTGGATGAAACGGGAAATATCCTATTTTGTTTTGGCTAACTCAATCCCAGATTTTGCTACAGCCTCTGTGTTTCTGTATTCCTGATATTATCCACAGACTTTACTGTTTTGAATGTTTTTATCAGGGAACATTTAATTTGTGCTTGGAATCACTAAGTGGTTCCAAATGGAGACACCAGCTCTACACATTCGTATTTTCTAGAGAAAAAGCTAGAGGAAATGTGGCAAACAAACATGATATTTCTGTTTCTATCGATGACATTTTATGCACATGCCTAACGAAAAGACTTTGCTTTTCTCCAAAACCATTTTTACTCTGATTTTCTCAGCCCATTGCATACAAATTCTACACCACTTTGTCCGGATATGACTGGATGAAACCAGAAATATCCGGTTGTGTTTTGGCTAACTCAATCTGAAATATTGTGAAAGCCTCTGTGTTTGTGTTTTCTGGATATTATCCACGGACTTTATAGTTTTGAAAGTTTTTATCAGGGAACATTTAATTTTGTACCGTTGAAACACTAATTGGTTCCACATGGAGACACCAGCTCTACACTTTCGTATTTTCTAGGGAGAAAGCTAGAGGAACTGCGGCAAACATACATGATATTTCTGTTTGTCTAGATGACATTTTATGCACTCCCCTAACGAAAAGACTTTTCTTTTCTCCAAAACCATTTTTACTGTGATTTTCTCGGTCAACTGCATACGAATTCCGCAGCAGTTTGTCCGGATATGACTGGATAACACCGGAAATATCCAGTATCCTTTGGGTAACTCAATCAAAGATATTGCAATATCCTTTGTGTTTTTGTATTCCAGATATAATCCACGGACTTTATTGTTTTGAATGTTTTTATCAGGGAACATTTAATTTTTGGTTGGAATCACTAATTGGTTCCACATGGAGACACCAGCTCTACACATTCATATTTTCTAGGGAGAAAGCTAGAGGAACTGCGGCAAACAAACATGATATTTCTGTTTGTATCGATGATATTTTATGCACTTGCATAAGGAAAAGGCCTTGCTTTTCTCCAAAACCATTTTTAGTCTGATTTTCTCAGCCCATTGCATACGAACTCCACACCAGTATGTCTGGATATGACTGGAAGAAACCAGTCATATCCGGTTGTGTTTTGGCTAACTCAATCTGAAATATTGTGAAAGCCTCTGTGTTTGTTTATTCCTGATATTATCCACGGACTTTATTGTTTTGAATGTTTTTTATCAGGGAGCATTTAATTTAGTGCTTGGAATCACTACTTGGTTGCACATGGAGACACCAGCTCTACACATTCGTATTTTCTAGGGAGAAAACTAGAGAAACTGCGACAAACAAACATGATATTTCTGTTTGTATCAAAGATATTTTATGCATTTGCCTAAAGAAAAGACTTTGCTTTTCTCCAAAACCATTTGTACTGTGATTTTCTTGGTCCATTGCATACGAATTCCACACCACTTTGTCCGGATGTGACTGGATGAAACCAGAAATATCCGGTTGTGTTTTGTCTAACTCAATCCGAAATATTGTGAAAGACACACTGTTTGTGTTTTTTGGATATTATCCACGGACTTTATTGTTTTGAATGTTTTTATCAAGGATCATTTAATTTTGTACCATTGAAACACTAATTGGTTCATCATGGGGACACCAGCTCTACACATTCGTATTTTCTAGGGAGAAAACTAGAGGAACTGCGGCAAACAAACATGACATTTCTGTTTGTATAGATGACATTTTATGCACTTGCCTAGCGAAAAGACTTTGCTTTTCTGCAAAACCATTTTTACTGTGATTTTCTCGGTCCATTGCATCTGAATTCTACACCAGTTTGTCCGGATATGAGTGGATGGATACAGAAATATCCGGTTGTGTTTTGACTAACTCAATCCGAAATATTGTGAAAGCCTCTGTGTTTGTGTTTTCTGGATATTATCCACGGACTTTATTGTTTTGAATGTTTTTATCAGGGAGCATTTAATTTTGTACTGTAGAAACACTAATTCATTCCTCATGGGAACACCAGCTCTACACATTCGTATTTTCTACGGAGAAAGCTAGAGGAACTGCGGCAAACAAACATGATATTCCTGTTTCTATAGATGACATTTTATGCACTTGCCTAACGAAAAGATTTTGCTTTTCTCCAAAACCATTTTTACTGTGATTTCCTCAGTTGATTGCAAACGAATTCCACACCAGTTTGTCCAGATATGACTAGATGAAACTGGAAATATCCGGTTGTGTTTTGGCTAACTCAATCCCAGATATTGCTACAGCCTCTGTGTTTGTGTTTACTGGATATTATCAATGGACTTTATTGTTTCTAATGTTTTTTATCAGGTAACATTTTATTTTGAGCTTGGATACAGTAATTGGTTCCACATGGAGACACCCCAGCTCTACACATTCGTATTTTCTAGGGAGAAAGCTAGAGGAACTGCGGCAAACATACATGATATTTCTGTATGTATAGATGACATTTTTTGCACTACCCTAACGAAAATACTCTGCTTTTCTCAAAAACCATTTTTATTGTGATTTTCTCGGTCAACTGCATACGAATTCCACACCAGTTTTTCTGGATATGACTGGATGACAACGGAAATATTCGGTTTTGTTTTGACTAACTCAATCAAAGATATTGCAACATACTTTGTGTTTGTGTATTCCTGATACAATCCACGGACTTTATTGATTTGAATGTTTTTTATCAGGGAACATTGAATTTTTGTTTGGAATCACTAATTGGTTCCACATGGTGACACCAGCTCTAGGTATTCGTAATTTCTAGGGAGAAAGCTAGATGAACAGAGGCAAACAAACCTGATATTTCTCGTTGAGTCGATGACATTTTATGCACTTGCCTAACGAAAAGATTTTGCTTTTCTTCAAAACCATTTTTACTGTCATTTTCTCGGTCCATTGCATACGAATTCCACACCCGTTTGTCCGGATATGACAGGATGAAACCAGAAATATCCGGTTGTGTTTTGGCTTACTCAATCCCACATATTGCTACAGCCTCTGGGTTTGTTTATTCCTGATATTATCCACGGACTTCATTGTTTTGAATTTTTTTTTCAGGTAACATTTTATTTTGAATGTGGAAACACTAATTGGTTCCACATGGAGAGATCAGCTTTACACATTCATATTTTCTATTGAGAAGGTTAGAGGAACTGTGGTAAACAAACATGATATTTCTGTTTGTATCGATGACATTTTATGCACTTGCCTAACGAAAAGACTTTGCTTTTCTCCAAAACCATTTTTACTGTGATTTTCTTGGTCCATTGCATCCGAATTCCACACCAGTTTGTCCGGACATGACTGGATGAAACCAGAAATATCCGGTTATGTTTTGGCTAACTCAATCCCAAATATTGCTACAGCCTCTGTGTTTGTATTTTCTGGATATTATTCACAGACTTTATTTTTGGGAATGTTTTTTATCGGGGAACATTTTATTTTGAGTTTGGATACAGCAGCTAGTTCCACAGGGAGACACCAGCTCTACGTATTCGTATTTTCTGGGGAGAAAGCTAGAGGAACTGCAGCAAACAAACATGATATTTCTGTTTGTATAGATGACATTTTATGCACTTGCCTAATGTAAAGACTTTGCTTTTCTCCATCACCATTTTTACTGTGATTTCCTCAACCCATTTCATACCAATTCCACACCAGTTTGTCCGGATATGACTGGATGAAACCAGAAATATCCGGTTATGTTTTGGCTAACTCAATCCGAAATATTGCTACAGCCTCTGTGTTTGTGTTTTCTGGATATTATCGACGGACTTTATTGTTTCGAATGTTTTTATCAGGGAACATTTAATTTTGTACCGTTGCAACACTAATTGGTTCATCATGGGGACACCAGCTCTACACATTCCTATTTTATTGGGAGAAAGCTAGAGGAACTGCGGCAAACAAACATGATATTTCTGTTTGTATAGATGACATTTTATGCACTTGTCTAGCAAAAGACTTTGCTTTTCTGCAAAAGCCTTTTTTACTATGAATTTTTTGCTTCATTGCATACGAATTCCACACCACTTTGCCAGGATATGACTGGATGACACCAGAAATATCCGGTTGTGTTTTGGCTAACTCACTCCGAAATATTGTGAAAGCCTCTGTGTTTGTGTATTCCTGATATAATCCACGGACTTTATTGTTTTGAATGTTTTTATCAAGGAACATAAAATTTTGCACCGTTGAAACACTAACTGGTTCATCATGGGGACACCATCTCTATATATCCGTATTTTCTAGGGAGAAAGCTACAGGAACTGTGGCAAACAAACATGATATTTCTGTTTGTATAGATGACATTTTATGCACTTGCCTAACGAAAAGACTGCTTTTCTCCAAAACCATTTTTACTTTGATTTTCTCGGTCCATTGCATCCGAATTCCAAACGACTTTTTCCAGATATTACTGGATGAAACCATAAATATCCGGTTGTGTTTTGGCTAACTCAATCTGAAATATTCTGAAAGCCTCTGTGTTTGTGTTTTCTGGATATTATCCACAGACTTTATTGTTTTGAATGTTTTTATCAGGGAGCATTTAATTTTGTACTGTAGAAACACTAATTCATTCCTCATGGGAACACCAGCTCTACACATTTGTATTTTCTAGGGAGAAAGCTAGAGGAACTGCGGCAAACAAACATGATATTTCTGTTTGTATCGATGACATTTTATGCACATGCCAAACGAAAACACTTTGCTTTTCTCTAAAACCATTTTTACTCAGATTTTCTCAGCCCATTGCTTACGAATTCCAAAGAACTTTGTCGGGATATGACTGGATGAAACCACAAATATCCAGTTGTGTTTTGGCTAACTCAATCCAAAATATTTTGAAAGCCTCTATGTTTGTGTTTTCTGGATATTATCCACGGACTTTATTGTTTTGAATGTTTTTATCAGGGAACATTTAATTTGTGCTTGGAATCACTAAGTGGTTCCAAATGGAGACACCAGCTCTACACATTCATATTTTCTAGGGAGAAAGCTAGAGGAACTGCGGGAAACAAACCTGATATTTCTGTTTGTATCGATGACATTTTATGCACTTGCCTACTGAAATGACTTTGCTATTCTCCAAAACCATTCTTACTGTTATTTTCTCTGTGTATTGCATACGAATTCCACACCAGTTTGTCCAGATATGACTGGATGAAACGGGAAATATCCTATTTTGTTTTGGCTAACTCAATCCCAGATTTTGCTACAGCCTCTGTGTTTCTGTATTCCTGATATTATCCACAGACTTTACTGTTTTGAATGTTTTTATCAGGGAACATTTAATTTGTGCTTGGAATCACTAAGTGGTTCCAAATGGAGACACCAGCTCTACACATTCGTATTTTCTAGAGAAAAAGCTAGAGGAAATGTGGCAAACAAACATGATATTTCTGTTTCTATCGATGACATTTTATGCACATGCCTAACGAAAAGACTTTGCTTTTCTCCAAAACCATTTTTACTCTGATTTTCTCAGCCCATTGCATACGAATTCTACACCACTTTGTCCGGATATGACTGGATGAAACCAGAAATATCCGGTTGTGTTTTGGCTAACTCAATCTGAAATATTGTGAAAGCCTCTGTGTTTGTGTTTTCTGGATATTATCCACGGACTTTATAGTTTTGAAAGTTTTTATCAGGGAACATTTAATTTTGTACCGTTGAAACACTAATTGGTTCCACATGGAGACACCAGCTCTACACTTTCGTATTTTCTAGGGAGAAAGCTAGAGGAACTGCGGCAAACATACATGATATTTCTGTATGTATAGATGACATTTTATGCACTCCCCTAACGAAAAGACTTTGCTTTTCTCCAAAACCATTTTTACTGTGATTTTCTCGGTCAACTGCATACGAATTCCGCAGCAGTTTGTCCGGATATGACTGGATAACACCGGAAATATCCAGTATCCTTTGGGTAACTCAATCAAAGATATTGCAATATCCTTTGTGTTTTTGTATTCCAGATATAATCCACGGACTTTATTGTTTTGAATGTTTTTATCAGGGAACATTTAATTTTTGGTTGGAATCACTAATTGGTTCCACATGGAGACACCAGCTCTACACATTCATATTTTCTAGGGAGAAAGCTAGAGGAACTGCGGCAAACAAACATGATATTTCTGTTTGTATCGATGATATTTTATGCACTTGCATAAGGAAAAGGCCTTGCTTTTCTCCAAAACCATTTTTAGTCTGATTTTCTCAGCCCATTGCATACGAACTCCACACCAGTATGTCCGGATATGACTGGAAGAAACCAGTCATATCCGGTTGTGTTTTGGCTAACTCAATCTGAAATATTGTGAAAGCCTCTGTGTTTGTTTATTCCTGATATTATCCACGGACTTTATTGTTTTGAATGTTTTTTATCAGGGAGCATTTAATTTAGTGCTTGGAATCACTACTTGGTTGCACATGGAGACACCAGCTCTACACATTCGTATTTTCTAGGGAGAAAACTAGAGAAACTGCGACAAACAAACATGATATTTCTGTTTGTATCAAAGATATTTTATGCATTTGCCTAAAGAAAAGACTTTGCTTTTCTCCAAAACCATTTGTACTGTGATTTTCTTGGTCCATTGCATACGAATTCCACACCACTTTGTCCGGATGTGACTGGATGAAACCAGAAATATCCGGTTGTGTTTTGTCTAACTCAATCCGAAATATTGTGAAAGACACACTGTTTGTGTTTTTTGGATATTATCAATGGACTTTATTGTTTTGAATGTTTTTATCAAGGATCATTTAATTTTGTACCATTGAAACACTAATTGGTTCATCATGGGGACACCAGCTCTACACATTCGTATTTTCTAGGGAGAAAACTAGAGGAACTGCGGCAAACAAACATGACATTTCTGTTTGTATAGATGACATTTTATGCACTTGCCTAGCGAAAAGACTTTGCTTTTCTGCAAAACCATTTTTACTGTGATTTTCTCGGTCCATTGCATCTGAATTCTACACCAGTTTGTCCGGATATGAGTGGATGGATTCAGAAATATCCGGTTGTGTTTTGACTAACTCAATCCGAAATATTGTGAAAGCCTCTGTGTTTGTGTTTTCTGGATATTATCCACGGACTTTATTGTTTTGAATGTTTTTATCAGGGAGCATTTAATTTTGTACTGTAGAAACACTAATTCATTCCTCATGGGAACACCAGCTCTACACATTCGTATTTTCTACGGAGAAAGCTAGAGGAACTGCGGCAAACAAACATGATATTCCTGTTTCTATAGATGACATTTTATGCACTTGCCTAACGAAAAGATTTTGCTTTTCTCCAAAACCATTTTTACTGTGATTTCCTCAGTTGATTGCAAACGAATTCCACACCAGTTTGTCCAGATATGACTAGATGAAACTGGAAATATCCGGTTGTGTTTTGGCTAACTCAATCCCAGATATTGCTACAGCCTCTGTGTTTGTGTTTACTGGATATTATCAATGGACTTTATTGTTTCTAATGTTTTTTATCAGGTAACATTTTATTTTGAGCTTGGATACAGTAATTGGTTCCACATGGAGACACCCCAGCTCTACACATTCATATTTTCTAGGGAGAAAGCTAGAGGAACTGCGGCAAACATACATGATATTTCTGTATGTATAGATGACATTTTTTGCACTACCCTAACGAAAATACTCTGCTTTTCTCAAAAACCATTTTTATTGTGATTTTCTCGGTCAACTGCATACGAATTCCACACCAGTTTTTCTGGATATGACTGGATGACAACGGAAATATTCGGTTTTGTTTTGACTAACTCAATCAAAGATATTGCAACATACTTTGTGTTTGTGTATTCCTGATATAATCCACGGACTTTATTGATTTGAATGTTTTTTATCAGGGAACATTGAATTTTTGTTTGGAATCACTAATTGGTTCCACATGGTGACACCAGCTCTAGGTATTCGTAATTTCTAGGGAGAAAGCTAGATGAACAGAGGCAAACAAACCTGATATTTCTCGTTGAGTCGATGACATTTTATGCACTTGCCTAACGAAAAGATTTTGCTTTTCTTCAAAACCATTTTTACTGTCATTTTCTCGGTCCATTGCATACGAATTCCACACCCGTTTGTCCGGATATGACAGGATGAAACCAGAAATATCCGGTTGTGTTTTGGCTTACTCAATCCCACATATTGCTACAGCCTCTGGGTTTGTTTATTCCTGATATTATCCACGGACTTCATTGTTTTGAATGTTTTTTTTCAGGTAACATTTTATTTTGAATGTGGAAACACTAATTGGTTCCACATGGAGAGATCAGCTTTACACATTCATATTTTCTATTGAGAAGGTTAGAGGAACTGTGGTAAACAAACATGATATTTCTGTTTGTATCGATGACATTTTATGCACTTGCCTAACGAAAAGACTTTGCTTTTCTCCAAAACCATTTTTACTGTGATTTTCTTGGTCCATTGCATCCGAATTCCACACCAGTTTGTCCGGACATGACTGGATGAAACCAGAAATATCCGGTTATGTTTTGGCTAACTCAATCCCAAATATTGCTACAGCCTCTGTGTTTGTATTTTCTGGATATTATTCACAGACTTTATTTTTGGGAATGTTTTTTATCGGGGAACATTTTATTTTGAGTTTGGATACAGCAGCTAGTTCCACAGGGAGACACCAGCTCTACGTATTCGTATTTTCTGGGGAGAAAGCTAGAGGAACTGCAGCAAACAAACATGATATTTCTGTTTGTATAGATGACATTTTATGCACTTGCCTAATGTAAAGACTTTGCTTTTCTCCATCACCATTTTTACTGTGATTTCCTCAACCCATTTCATACCAATTCCACACCAGTTTGTCCGGATATGACTGGATGAAACCAGAAATATCCGGTTATGTTTTGGCTAACTCAATCCGAAATATTGCTACAGCCTCTGTGTTTGTGTTTTCTGGATATTATCGACGGACTTTATTGTTTCGAATGTTTTTATCAGGGAACATTTAATTTTGTACCGTTGCAACACTAATTGGTTCATCATGGGGACACCAGCTCTACACATTCCTATTTTATTGGGAGAAAGCTAGAGGAACTGCGGCAAACAAACATGATATTTCTGTTTGTATAGATGACATTTTATGCACTTGTCTAGCAAAAGACTTTGCTTTTCTGCAAAAGCCTTTTTTACTATGAATTTTTTGCTTCATTGCATACGAATTCCACACCACTTTGCCAGGATATGACTGGATGACACCAGAAATATCCGGTTGTGTTTTGGCTAACTCACTCCGAAATATTGTGAAAGCCTCTGTGTTTGTGTATTCCTGATATAATCCACGGACTTTATTGTTTTGAATGTTTTTATCAAGGAACATAAAATTTTGCACCGTTGAAACACTAACTGGTTCATCATGGGGACACCATCTCTATATATCCGTATTTTCTAGGGAGAAAGCTACAGGAACTGTGGCAAACAAACATGATATTTCTGTTTGTATAGATGACATTTTATGCACTTGCCTAACGAAAAGACTGCTTTTCTCCAAAACCATTTTTACTTTGATTTTCTCGGTCCATTGCATCCGAATTCCAAACGACTTTTTCCAGATATTACTGGATGAAACCATAAATATCCGGTTGTGTTTTGGCTAACTCAATCTGAAATATTCTGAAAGCCTCTGTGTTTGTGTTTTCTGGATATTATCCACAGACTTTATTGTTTTGAATGTTTTTATCAGGGAGCATTTAATTTTGTACTGTAGAAACACTAATTCATTCCTCATGGGAACACCAGCTCTACACATTTGTATTTTCTAGGGAGAAAGCTAGAGGAACTGCGGCAAACAAACATGATATTTCTGTTTGTATCGATGACATTTTATGCACATGCCAAACGAAAACACTTTGCTTTTCTCTAAAACCATTTTTACTCAGATTTTCTCAGCCCATTGCTTACGAATTCCAAAGAACTTTGTCGGGATATGACTGGATGAAACCACAAATATCCAGTTGTGTTTTGGCTAACTCAATCCAAAATATTTTGAAAGCCTCTATGTTTGTGTTTTCTGGATATTATCCACGGACTTTATTGTTTTGAATGTTTTTATCAGGGAACATTTAATTTGTGCTTGGAATCACTAAGTGGTTCCAAATGGAGACACCAGCTCTACACATTCATATTTTCTAGGGAGAAAGCTAGAGGAACTGTGGGAAACAAACCTGATATTTCTGTTTGTATCGATGACATTTTATGCACTTGCCTACTGAAATGACTTTGCTATTCTCCAAAACCATTCTTACTGTTATTTTCTCTGTGTATTGCATACGAATTCCACACCAGTTTGTCCAGATATGACTGGATGAAACGGGAAATATCCTATTTTGTTTTGGCTAACTCAATCCCAGATTTTGCTACAGCCTCTGTGTTTCTGTATTCCTGATATTATCCACAGACTTTACTGTTTTGAATGTTTTTATCAGGGAACATTTAATTTGTGCTTGGAATCACTAAGTGGTTCCAAATGGAGACACCAGCTCTACACATTCGTATTTTCTAGAGAAAAAGCTAGAGGAAATGTGGCAAACAAACATGATATTTCTGTTTCTATCGATGACATTTTATGCACATGCCTAACGAAAAGACTTTGCTTTTCTCCAAAACCATTTTTACTCTGATTTTCTCAGCCCATTGCATACGAATTCTACACCACTTTGTCCGGATATGACTGGATGAAACCAGAAATATCCGGTTGTGTTTTGGCTAACTCAATCTGAAATATTGTGAAAGCCTCTGTGTTTGTGTTTTCTGGATATTATCCACGGACTTTATAGTTTTGAAAGTTTTTATCAGGGAACATTTAATTTTGTACCGTTGAAACACTAATTGGTTCCACATGGAGACACCAGCTCTACACTTTCGTATTTTCTAGGGAGAAAGCTAGAGGAACTGCGGCAAACATACATGATATTTCTGTATGTATAGATGACATTTTATGCACTCCCCTAACGAAAAGACTTTTCTTTTCTCCAAAACCATTTTTACTGTGATTTTCTCGGTCAACTGCATACGAATTCCGCAGCAGTTTGTCCGGATATGACTGGATAACACCGGAAATATCCAGTATCCTTTGGGTAACTCAATCAAAGATATTGCAATATCCTTTGTGTTTTTGTATTCCAGATATAATCCATGGACTTTATTGTTTTGAATGTTTTTATCAGGGAACATTTAATTTTTGGTTGGAATCACTAATTGGTTCCACATGGAGACACCAGCTCTACACATTCATATTTTCTAGGGAGAAAGCTAGAGGAACTGCGGCAAACAAACATGATATTTCTGTTTGTATCGATGATATTTTATGCACTTGCATAAGGAAAAGGCCTTGCTTTTCTCCAAAACCATTTTTAGTCTGATTTTCTCAGCCCATTGCATACGAACTCCACACCAGTATGTCTGGATATGACTGGAAGAAACCAGTCATATCCGGTTGTGTTTTGGCTAACTCAATCTGAAATATTGTGAAAGCCTCTGTGTTTGTTTATTCCTGATATTATCCACGGACTTTATTGTTTTGAATGTTTTTTATCAGGGAGCATTTAATTTAGTGCTTGGAATCACTACTTGGTTGCACATGGAGACACCAGCTCTACACATTCGTATTTTCTAGGGAGAAAACTAGAGAAACTGCGACAAACAAACATGATATTTCTGTTTGTATCAAAGATATTTTATGCATTTGCCTAACGAAAAGACTTTGCTTTTCTCCAAAACCATTTGTACTGTGATTTTCTTGGTCCATTGCATACGAATTCCACACCACTTTGTCCGGATGTGACTGGATGAAACCAGAAATATCCGGTTGTGTTTTGTCTAACTCAATCCGAAATATTGTGAAAGACACACTGTTTGTGTTTTTTGGATATTATCAATGGACTTTATTGTTTTGAATGTTTTTATCAAGGATCATTTAATTTTGTACCATTGAAACACAAATTGGTTCATCATGGGGACACCAGCTCTACACATTCGTATTTTCTAGGGAGAAAACTAGAGGAACTGCGGCAAACAAACATGACATTTCTGTTTGTATAGATGACATTTTATGCACTTGCCTAGCGAAAAGACTTTGCTTTTCTGCAAAACCATTTTTACTGTGATTTTCTCGGTCCATTGCATCTGAATTCTACACCAGTTTGTCCGGATATGAGTGGATGGATACAGAAATATCCGGTTGTGTTTTGACTAACTCAATCCGAAATATTGTGAAAGCCTCTGTGTTTGTGTTTTCTGGATATTATCCACAGACTTTATTGTTTTGAATGTTTTTATCAGGGAGCATTTAATTTTGTACTGTAGAAACACTAATTCATTCCTCATGGGAACACCAGCTCTACACATTCGTATTTTCTACGGAGAAAGCTAGAGGAACTGCGGCAAACAAACATGATATTCCTGTTTCTATAGATGACATTTTATGCACTTGCCTAACGAAAAGATTTTGCTTTTCTCCAAAACCATTTTTACTGTGATTTCCTCAGTTGATTGCAAACGAATTCCACACCAGTTTGTCCAGATATGACTAGATGAAACTGGAAATATCCGGTTGTGTTTTGGCTAACTCAATCCCAGATATTGCTACAGCCTCTGTGTTTGTGTTTACTGGATATTATCAATGGACTTTATTGTTTCTAATGTTTTTTATCAGGTAACATTTTATTTTGAGCTTGGATACAGTAATTGGTTCCACATGGAGACACCCCAGCTCTACACATTCGTATTTTCTAGGGAGAAAGCTAGAGGAACTGCGGCAAACATACATGATATTTCTGTATGTATAGATGACATTTTTTGCACTACCCTAACGAAAATACTCTGCTTTTCTCAAAAACCATTTTTATTGTGATTTTCTCGGTCAACTGCATACGAATTCCACACCAGTTTTTCTGGATATGACTGGATGACAACGGAAATATTTGGTTTTGTTTTGACTAACTCAATCAAAGATATTGCAACATACTTTGTGTTTGTGTATTCCTGATATAATCCACGGACTTTATTGATTTGAATGTTTTTTATCAGGGAACATTGAATTTTTGTTTGGAATCACTAATTGGTTCCACATGGTGACACCAGCTCTAGGTATTCGTAATTTCTAGGGAGAAAGCTAGATGAACAGAGGCAAACAAACCTGATATTTCTCGTTGAGTCGATGACATTTTATGCACTTGCCTAACGAAAAGATTTTGCTTTTCTTCAAAACCATTTTTACTGTCATTTTCTCGGTCCATTGCATACGAATTCCACACCCGTTTGTCCGGATATGACAGGATGAAACCAGAAATATCCGGTTGTGTTTTGGCTTACTCAATCCCACATATTGCTACAGCCTCTGGGTTTGTTTATTCCTGATATTATCCACGGACTTCATTGTTTTGAATGTTTTTTTCAGGTAACATTTTATTTTGAATGTGGAAACACTAATTGGTTCCACATGGAGAGATCAGCTTTACACATTCATATTTTCTATTGAGAAGGTTAGAGGAACTGTGGTAAACAAACATGATATTTCTGTTTGTATCGATGACATTTTATACACTTGCCTAACGAAAAGACTGCTTTTCTCCAAAACCATTTTTACTGTGATTTTCTTGGTCCATTGCATCCGAATTCCACACCAGTTTGTCCGGACATGACTGGATGAAACCAGAAATATCCGGTTATGTTTTGGCTAACTCAATCCCAAATATTGCTACAGCCTCTGTGTTTGTATTTTCTGGATATTATTCACAGACTTTATTTTTGGGAATGTTTTTTATCGGGGAACATTTTATTTTGAGTTTGGATACAGCAGCTAGTTCCACAGGGAGACACCAGCTCTACGTATTCGTATTTTCTGGGGAGAAAGCTAGAGGAACTGCAGCAAACAAACATGATATTTCTGTTTGTATAGATGACATTTTATGCACTTGCCTAATGTAAAGACTTTGCTTTTCTCCATCACCATTTTTACTGTGATTTCCTCAACCCATTTCATACCAATTCCACACCAGTTTGTCCGGATATGACTGGATGAAACCAGAAATATCCGGTTATGTTTTGGCTAACTCAATCCGAAATATTGCTACAGCCTCTGTGTTTGTGTTTTCTGGATATTATCGACGGACTTTATTGTTTCGAATGTTTTTATCAGGGAACATTTAATTTTGTACCGTTGCAACACTAATTGGTTCATCATGGGGACACCAGCTCTACACATTCCTATTTTATTGGGAGAAAGCTAGAGGAACTGCGGCAAACAAACATGATATTTCTGTTTGTATAGATGACATTTTATGCACTTGTCTAGCAAAAGACTTTGCTTTTCTGCAAAAGCCTTTTTTACTATGAATTTTTTGCTTCATTGCATATGAATTCCACACCACTTTGCCAGGATATGACTGGATGACACCAGAAATATCCGGTTGTGTTTTGGCTAACTCACTCCGAAATATTGTGAAAGCCTCTGTGTTTGTGTATTCCTGATATAATCCACGGACTTTATTGTTTTGAATGTTTTTATCAAGGAACATAAAATTTTGCACCGTTGAAACACTAACTGGTTCATCATGGGGACACCATCTCTATATATCCGTATTTTCTAGGGAGAAAGCTACAGGAACTGTGGCAAACAAACATGATATTTCTGTTTGTATAGATGACATTTTATGCACTTGCCTAACGAAAAGACTGCTTTTCTCCAAAACCATTTTTACTTTGATTTTCTCGGTCCATTGCATCCGAATTCCAAACGACTTTTTCCAGATATTACTGGATGAAACCATAAATATCCGGTTGTGTTTTGGCTAACTCAATCTGAAATATTCTGAAAGCCTCTGTGTTTGTGTTTTCTGGATATTATCCACAGACTTTATTGTTTTGAATGTTTTTATCAGGGAGCATTTAATTTTGTACTGTAGAAACACTAATTCATTCATCATGGGAACACCAGCTCTACACATTTGTATTTTCTAGGGAGAAAGCTAGAGGAACTGCGGCAAACAAACATGATATTTCTGTTTGTATCGATGACATTTTATGCACATGCCAAACGAAAACACTTTGCTTTTCTCTAAAACCATTTTTACTCAGATTTTCTCAGCCCATTGCTTACGAATTCCAAAGAACTTTGTCGGGATATGACTGGATGAAACCACAAATATCCAGTTGTGTTTTGGCTAACTCAATGCAAAATATTTTGAAAGCCTCTATGTTTGTGTTTTCTGGATATTATCCACGGACTTTATTGTTTTGAATGTTTTTATCAGGGAACATTTAATTTGTGCTTGGAATCACTAAGTGGTTCCAAATGGAGACACCAGCTCTACACATTCATATTTTCTAGGGAGAAAGCTAGAGGAACTGTGGGAAACAAACCTGATATTTCTGTTTGTATCGATGACATTTTATGCACTTGCCTACTGAAATGACTTTGCTATTCTCCAAAACCATTCTTACTGTTATTTTCTCTGTGTATTGCATACGAATTCCACACCAGTTTGTCCAGATATGACTGGATGAAACGGGAAATATCCTATTTTGTTTTGGCTAACTCAATCCCAGATTTTGCTACAGCCTCTGTGTTTGTTTATTCCTGATATTATCCACAGACTTTACTGTTTTGAATGTTTTTATCAGGGAACATTTAATTTGTGCTTGGAATCACTAAGTGGTTCCAAATGGAGACACCAGCTCTACACATTCGTATTTTCTAGAGAAAAAGCTAGAGGAAATGTGGCAAACAAACATGATATTTCTGTTTCTATCGATGACATTTTATGCACATGCCTAACGAAAAGACTTTGCTTTTCTCCAAAACCATTTTTACTCTGATTTTCTCAGCCCATTGCATACGAATTCTACACCACTTTGTCCGGATATGACTGGATGAAACCAGAAATATCCGGTTGTGTTTTGGCTAACTCAATCTGAAATATTGTGAAAGCCTCTGTGTTTGTGTTTTCTGGATATTATCCACGGACTTTATAGTTTTGAAAGTTTTTATCAGGGAACATTTAATTTTGTACCGTTGAAACACTAATTGGTTCCACATGGAGACACCAGCTCTACACTTTCGTATTTTCTAGGGAGAAAGCTAGAGGAACTGCGGCAAACATACATGATATTTCTGTATGTATAGATGACATTTTATGCACTCCCCTAACGAAAAGACTTTTCTTTTCTCCAAAACCATTTTTACTGTGATTTTCTCGGTCAACTGCATACGAATTCCGCAGCAGTTTGTCCGGATATGACTGGATAACACCGGAAATATCCAGTATCCTTTGGGTAACTCAATCAAAGATATTGCAATATCCTTTGTGTTTTTGTATTCCAGATATAATCCATGGACTTTATTGTTTTGAATGTTTTTATCAGGGAACATTTAATTTTTGGTTGGAATCACTAATTGGTTCCACATGGAGACACCAGCTCTACACATTCATATTTTCTAGGGAGAAAGCTAGAGGAACTGCGGCAAACAAACATGATATTTCTGTTTGTATCGATGATATTTTATGCACTTGCATAAGGAAAAGGCCTTGCTTTTCTCCAAAGCCATTTTTAGTCTGATTTTCTCAGCCCATTGCATACAAACTCCACACCAGTATGTCTGGATATGACTGGAAGAAACCAGTCATATCCGGTTGTGTTTTGGCTAACTCAATCTGAAATATTGTGAAAGCCTCTGTGTTTGTTTATTCCTGATATTATCCACGGACTTTATTGTTTTGAATGTTTTTGATCAGGGAGCATTTAATTTAGTGCTTGGAATCACTACTTGGTTGCACATGGAGACACCAGCTCTACACATTCGTATTTTCTAGGGAGAAAACTAGAGAAACTGCGACAAACAAACATGATATTTCTGTTTGTATCAAAGATATTTTATGCATTTGCCTAACGAAAAGACTTTGCTTTTCTCCAAAACCATTTGTACTGTGATTTTCTCGGTCCATTGCATACGAATTCCACACCAGTTTGTCCGGATGTGACTGGATGAAACCAGAAATATCCGGTTGTGTTTTGTCTAACTCAATCCGAAATATTGTGAAAGACACACTGTTTGTGTTTTTTGGATATTATCAATGGACTTTATTGTTTTGAATGTTTTTATCAAGGATCATTTAATTTTGTACCATTGAAACACTAATTGGTTCATCATGGGGACACCAGCTCTACACATTCGTATTTTCTAGGGAGAAAACTAGAGGAACTGCGGCAAACAAACATGACATTTCTGTTTGTATAGATGACATTTTATGCACTTGCCTAGCGAAAAGACTTTGCTTTTCTGCAAAACCATTTTTACTGTGATTTTCTCGGTCCATTGCATCTGAATTCTACACCAGTTTGTCCGGATATGAGTGGATGGATTCAGAAATATCCGGTTGTGTTTTGACTAACTCAATCCGAAATATTGTGAAAGCCTCTGTGTTTGTGTTTTCTGGATATTATCCACGGACTTTATTGTTTTGAATGTTTTTATCAGGGAGCATTTAATTTTGTACTGTAGAAACACTAATTCATTCCTCATGGGAACACCAGCTCTACACATTCGTATTTTCTACGGAGAAAGCTAGAGGAACTGCGGCAAACAAACATGATATTCCTGTTTCTATAGATGACATTTTATGCACTTGCCTAACGAAAAGATTTTGCTTTTCTCCAAAACCATTTTTACTGTGATTTCCTCAGTTGATTGCAAACGAATTCCACACCAGTTTGTCCAGATATGACTAGATGAAACTGGAAATATCCGGTTGTGTTTTGGCTAACTCAATCCCAGATATTGCTACAGCCTCTGTGTTTGTGTTTACTGGATATTATCAATGGACTTTATTGTTTCTAATGTTTTTTATCAGGTAACATTTTATTTTGAGCTTGGATACAGTAATTGGTTCCACATGGAGACACCCCAGCTCTACACATTCATATTTTCTAGGGAGAAAGCTAGAGGAACTGCGGCAAACATACATGATATTTCTGTATGTATAGATGACATTTTTTGCACTACCCTAACGAAAATACTCTGCTTTTCTCAAAAACCATTTTTATTGTGATTTTCTCGGTCAACTGCATACGAATTCCACACCAGTTTTTCTGGATATGACTGGATGACAACGGAAATATTTGGTTTTGTTTTGACTAACTCAATCAAAGATATTGCAACATACTTTGTGTTTGTGTATTCCTGATATAATCCACGGACTTTATTGATTTGAATGTTTTTTATCAGGGAACATTGAATTTTTGTTTGGAATCACTAATTGGTTCCACATGGTGACACCAGCTCTAGGTATTCGTAATTTCTAGGGAGAAAGCTAGATGAACAGAGGCAAACAAACCTGATATTTCTCGTTGAGTCGATGACATTTTATGCACTTGCCTAACGAAAAGATTTTGCTTTTCTTCAAAACCATTTTTACTGTCATTTTCTCGGTCCATTGCATACGAATTCCACACCCGTTTGTCCGGATATGACAGGATGAAACCAGAAATATCCGGTTGTGTTTTGGCTTACTCAATCCCACATATTGCTACAGCCTCTGGGTTTGTTTATTCCTGATATTATCCACGGACTTCATTGTTTTGAATGTTTTTTTTCAGGTAACATTTTATTTTGAATGTGGAAACACTAATTGGTTCCACATGGAGAGATCAGCTTTACACATTCATATTTTCTATTGAGAAGGTTAGAGGAACTGTGGTAAACAAACATGATATTTCTGTTTGTATCGATGACATTTTATGCACTTGCCCAACGAAAAGACTGCTTTTCTCCAAAACCATTTTTACTGTGATTTTCTTGGTCCATTGCATCCGAATTCCACACCAGTTTGTCCGGACATGACTGGATGAAACCAGAAATCACTGGATTTTTTTTGGCTAACTCAATCCCAAATATTGCTACAGCCTCTGTGTTTGTATTTTCTGGATATTATTCACAGACTTTATTTTTGGGAATGTTTTTTATCGGGGAACATTTTATTTTGAGTTTGGATACAGCAGCTAGTTCCACAGGGAGACACCAGCTCTACGTATTCGTATTTTCTGGGGAGAAAGCTAGAGGAACTGCAGCAAACAAACATGATATTTCTGTTTGTATAGATGACATTTTATGCACTTGCCTAATGTAAAGACTTTGCTTTTCTCCATCACCATTTTTACTGTGATTTCCTCAACCCATTTCATACCAATTCCACACCAGTTTGTCCGGATATGACTGGATGAAACCAGAAATATCCGGTTGTGTTTTGGCTAACTCAATCCGAAATATTGCTACAGCCTCTGTGTTTGTGTTTTCTGGATATTATCGACAGACTTTACTGTTTCGAATGTTTTTATCAGGGAACATTTAATTTTGTACCGTTGCAACACTAATTGGTTCATCATGGGGACACCAGCTCTACACATTCCTATTTTATTGGGAGAAAGCTAGAGGAACTGCGGCAAACAAACATGATATTTCTGTTTGTATAGATGACATTTTATGCACTTGTCTAGCAAAAGACTTTGCTTTTCTGAAAAAGCCTTTTTTACTATGAATTTTTTGCTTCATTGCATACGAATTCCACACCACTTTGCCAGGATATGACTGGATGACACCAGAAATATCCGGTTGTGTTTTGGCTAACTCACTCCGAAATATTGTGAAAGCCTCTGTGTTTGTGTATTCCTGATATAATCCACGGACTTTATTGTTTTGAATGTTTTTTTCAAGGAACATAAAATTTTGCACCGTTGAAACACTAACTGGTTCATCATGGGGACACCATCTCTACATATCCGTATTTTCTAGGGAGAAAGCTACAGGAACTGTGGCAAACAAACATGATATTTCTGTTTGTATAGATGACATTTTATGCACTTGCCTAACGAAAAGACTGCTTTTCTCCAAAACCATTTTTACTTTGATTTTCTCGGTCCATTGCATCCGAATTCCAAACGACTTTTTCCAGATATTACTGGATGAAACCATAAATATCCGTTTGTGTTTTGGCTAACTCAATCTGAAATATTCTGAAAGCCTCTGTGGTTGTGTTTTCTGGATATTATCCACAGACTTTATTGTTTTGAATGTTTTTATCAGGGAGCATTTAATTTTGTACTGTAGAAACACTAATTCATTCATCATGGGAACACCAGCTCTACACATTTGTATTTTCTAGGGAGAAAGCTAGAGGAACTGCGGCAAACAAACATGATATTTCTGTTTGTATCGATGACATTTTATGCACATGCCAAACGAAAACACTTTGCTTTTCTCTAAAACCATTTTTACTCAGATTTTCTCAGCCCATTGCTTACGAATTCCAAAGAACTTTGTCGGGATATGACTGGATGAAACCACAAATATCCAGTTGTGTTTTGGCTAACTCAATCCAAAATATTTTGAAAGCCTCTATGTTTGTGTTTTCTGGATATTATCCACGGACTTTATTGTTTTGAATGTTTTTATCAGGGAACATTTAATTTGTGCTTGGAATCACTAAGTGGTTCCAAATGGAGACACCAGCTCTACACATTCATATTTTCTAGGGAGAAAGCTAGAGGAACTGCGGGAAACAAACCTGATATTTCTGTTTGTATCGATGACATTTTATGCACTTGCCTACTGAAATGACTTTGCTATTCTCCAAAACCATTCTTACTGTTATTTTCTCTGTGTATTGCATACGAATTCCACACCAGTTTGTCCAGATATGACTGGATGAAACAGGAAATATCCTATTTTGTTTTGGCTAACTCAATCCCAGATTTTGCTACAGCCTCTGTGTTTCTGTATTCCTGATATTATCCACAGACTTTACTGTTTTGAATGTTTTTATCAGGGAACATTTAATTTGTGCTTGGAATCACTAAGTGGTTCCAAATGGAGACACCAGCTCTACACATTCGTATTTTCTAGAGAAAAAGCTAGAGGAAATGTGGCAAACAAACATGATATTTCTGTTTCTATCGATGACATTTTATGCACATGCCTAACGAAAAGACTTTGCTTTTCTCCAAAACCATTTTTACTCTGATTTTCTCAGCCCATTGCATACGAATTCTACACCACTTTGTCCGGATATGACTGGATGAAACCAGAAATATCCGGTTGTGTTTTGGCTAACTCAATCTGAAATATTGTGAAAGCCTCTGTGTTTGTGTTTTCTGGATATTATCCACGGACTTTATAGTTTTGAAAGTTTTTATCAGGGAACATTTAATTTTGTACCGTTGAAACACTAATTGGTTCCACATGGAGACACCAGCTCTACACTTTTGTATTTTCTAGGGAGAAAGCTAGAGGAACTGCGGCAAACATACATGATATTTCTGTATGTATAGATGACATTTTATGCACTCCCCTAACGAAAAGACTTTTCTTTTCTCCAAAACCATTTTTACTGTGATTTTCTCGGTCAACTGCATACGAATTCCGCAGCAGTTTGTCCGGATATGACTGGATAACACCGGAAATATCCAGTATCCTTTGGGTAACTCAATCAAAGATATTGCAATATCCTTTGTGTTTTTGTATTCCAGATATAATCCACGGACTTTATTGTTTTGAATGTTTTTATCAGGGAACATTTAATTTTTGGTTGGAATCACTAATTGGTTCCACATGGAGACACCAGCTCTACACATTCATATTTTCTAGGGAGAAAGCTAGAGGAACTGCGGCAAACAAACATGATATTTCTGTTTGTATCGATGATATTTTATGCACTTGCATAAGGAAAAGGCCTTGCTTTTCTCCAAAACCATTTTTAGTCTGATTTTCTCAGCCCATTGCATACGAACTCCACACCAGTATGTCTGGATATGACTGGAAGAAACCAGTCATATCCGGTTGTGTTTTGGCTAACTCAATCTGAAATATTGTGAAAGCCTCTGTGTTTGTTTATTCCTGATATTATCCACGGACTTTATTGTTTTGAATGTTTTTTATCAGGGAGCATTTAATTTAGTGCTTGGAATCACTACTTGGTTGCACATGGAGACACCAGCTCTACACATTCGTATTTTCTAGGGAGAAACCTAGAGAAACTGCGACAAACAAACATGATATTTCTGTTTGTATCAAAGATATTTTATGCATTTGCCTAACGAAAAGACTTTGCTTTTCTCCAAAACCATTTGTACTGTGATTTTCTTGGTCCATTGCATACGAATTCCACACCACTTTGTCCGGATGTGACTGGATGAAACCAGAAATATCCGGTTGTGTTTTGTCTAACTCAATCCGAAATATTGTGAAAGACACACTGTTTGTGTTTTTTGGATATTATCAATGGACTTTATTGTTTTGAATGTTTTTATCAAGGATCATTTAATTTTGTACCATTGAAACACTAATTGGTTCATCATGGGGACACCAGCTCTACACATTCGTATTTTCTAGGGAGAAAACTAGAGGAACTGCGGCAAACAAACATGACATTTCTGTTTGTATAGATGACATTTTATGCACTTGCCTAGCGAAAAGACTTTGCTTTTCTGCAAAACCATTTTTACTGTGATTTTCTCGGTCCATTGCATCTGAATTCTACACCAGTTTGTCCGGATATGAGTGGATGGATACAGAAATATCCGGTTGTGTTTTGACTAACTCAATCCGAAATATTGTGAAAGCCTCTGTGTTTGTGTTTTCTGGATATTATCCACGGACTTTATTGTTTTGAATGTTTTTATCAGGGAGCATTTAATTTTGTACTGTAGAAACACTAATTCATTCCTCATGGGAACACCAGCTCTACACATTCGTATTTTCTACAGAGAAAGCTAGAGGAACTGCGGCAAACAAACATGATATTCCTGTTTCTATAGATGACATTTTATGCACTTGCCTAACGAAAAGATTTTGCTTTTCTCCAAAACCATTTTTACTGTGATTTCCTCAGTTGATTGCAAACGAATTCCACACCAGTTTGTCCAGATATGACTAGATGAAACTGGAAATATCCGGTTGTGTTTTGGCTAACTCAATCCCAGATATTGCTACAGCCTCTGTGTTTGTGTTTACTGGATATTATCAATGGACTTTATTGTTTCTAATGTTTTTTATCAGGTAACATTTTATTTTGAGCTTGGATACAGTAATTGGTTCCACATGGAGACACCCCAGCTCTACACATTCGTATTTTCTAGGGAGAAAGCTAGAGGAACTGCGGCAAACATACATGATATTTCTGTATGTATAGATGACATTTTTTGCACTACCCTAACGAAAATACTCTGCTTTTCTCAAAAACCATTTTTATTGTGATTTTCTCGGTCAACTGCATACGAATTCCACACCAGTTTTTCTGGATATGACTGGATGACAACGGAAATATTCGGTTTTGTTTTGACTAACTCAATCAAAGATATTGCAACATACTTTGTGTTTGTGTATTCCTGATATAATCCACGGACTTTATTGATTTGAATGTTTTTTATCAGGGAACATTGAATTTTTGTTTGGAATCACTAATTGGTTCCACATGGTGACACCAGCTCTAGGTATTCGTAATTTCTAGGGAGAAAGCTAGATGAACAGAGGCAAACAAACCTGATATTTCTCGTTGAGTCGATGACATTTTATGCACTTGCCTAACAAAAAGATTTTGCTTTTCTTCAAAACCATTTTTACTGTCATTTTCTCGGTCCATTGCATACGAATTCCACACCCGTTTGTCCGGATATGACAGGATGAAACCAGAAATATCCGGTTGTGTTTTGGCTTACTCAATCCCACATATTGCTACAGCCTCTGGGTTTGTTTATTCCTGATATTATCCACGGACTTCATTGTTTTGAATGTTTTTTTTCAGGTAACATTTTATTTTGAATGTGGAAACACTAATTGGTTCCACATGGAGAGATCAGCTTTACACATTCATATTTTCTATTGAGAAGGTTAGAGGAACTGTGGTAAACAAACATGATATTTCTGTTTGTATCGATGACATTTTATGCACTTGCCTAACGAAAAGACTTTGCTTTTCTCCAAAACCATTTTTACTGTGATTTTCTTGGTCCATTGCATCCGAATTCCACACCAGTTTGTCCGGACATGACTGGATGAAACCAGAAATATCCGGTTATGTTTTGGCTAACTCAATCCCAAATATTGCTACAGCCTCTGTGTTTGTATTTTCTGGATATTATTCACAGACTTTATTTTTGGGAATGTTTTTTATCGGGGAACATTTTATTTTGAGTTTGGATACAGCAGCTAGTTCCACAGGGAGACACCAGCTCTACGTATTCGTATTTTCTGGGGAGAAAGCTAGAGGAACTGCAGCAAACAAACATGATATTTCTGTTTGTATAGATGACATTTTATGCACTTGCCTAATGTAAAGACTTTGCTTTTCTCCATCACCATTTTTACTGTGATTTCCTCAACCCATTTCATACCAATTCCACACCAGTTTGTCCGGATATGACTGGATGAAACCAGAAATATCCGGTTATGTTTTGGCTAACTCAATCCGAAATATTGCTACAGCCTCTGTGTTTGTGTTTTCTGGATATTATCGACGGACTTTATTGTTTCGAATGTTTTTATCAGGGAACATTTAATTTTGTACCGTTGCAACACTAATTGGTTCATCATGGGGACACCAGCTCTACACATTCCTATTTTATTGGGAGAAAGCTAGAGGAACTGCGGCAAACAAACATGATATTTCTGTTTGTATAGATGACATTTTATGCACTTGTCTAGGAAAAGACTTTGCTTTTCTGCAAAAGCCTTTTTTACTATGAATTTTTTGCTTCATTGCATACGAATTCCACACCACTTTGCCAGGATATGACTGGATGACACCAGAAATATCCGGTTGTGTTTTGGCTAACTCACTCCGAAATATTGTGAAAGCCTCTGTGTTTGTGTATTCCTGATATAATCCACGGACTTTATTGTTTTGAATGTTTTTATCAAGGAACATAAAATTTTGCACCGTTGAAACACTAACTGGTTCATCATGGGGACACCATCTCTACATATCCGTATTTTCTAGGGAGAAAGCTACAGGAACTGTGGCAAACAAACATGATATTTCTGTTTGTATAGATGACATTTTATGCACTTGCCTAACGAAAAGACTGCTTTTCTCCAAAACCATTTTTACTTTGATTTTCTCGGTCCATTGCATCCGAATTCCAAACGACTTTTTCCAGATATTACTGGATGAAACCATAAATATCCGGTTGTGTTTTGGCTAACTCAATCTGAAGTATTCTGAAAGCCTCTGTGGTTGTGTTTTCTGGATATTATCCACAGACTTTATTGTTTTGAATGTTTTTATCAGGGAGCATTTAATTTTGTACTGTAGAAACACTAATTCATTCATCATGGGAACACCAGCTCTACACATTTGTATTTTCTAGGGAGAAAGCTAGAGGAACTGCGGCAAACAAACATGATATTTCTGTTTGTATCGATGACATTTTATGCACATGCCAAACGAAAACACTTTGCTTTTCTCTAAAACCATTTTTACTCAGATTTTCTCAGCCCATTGCTTACGAATTCCAAAGAACTTTGTCGGGATATGACTGGATGAAACCACAAATATCCAGTTGTGTTTTGGCTAACTCAATCCAAAATATTTTGAAAGCCTCTATGTTTGTGTTTTCTGGATATTATCCATGGACTTTATTGTTTTGAATGTTTTTATCAGGGAACATTTAATTTGTGCTTGGAATCACTAAGTGGTTCCAAATGGAGACACCAGCTCTACACATTCATATTTTCTAGGGAGAAAGCTAGAGGAACTGCGGGAAACAAACCTGATATTTCTGTTTGTATCGATGACATTTTATGCACTTGCCTACTGAAATGACTTTGCTATTCTCCAAAACCATTCTTACTGTTATTTTCTCTGTGTATTGCATACGAATTCCACACCAGTTTGTCCAGATATGACTGGATGAAACGGGAAATATCCTATTTTGTTTTGGCTAACTCAATCCCAGATTTTGCTACAGCCTCTGTGTTTCTGTATTCCTGATATTATCCACAGACTTTACTGTTTTGAATGTTTTTATCAGGGAACATTTAATTTGTGCTTGGAATCACTAAGTGGTTCCAAATGGAGACACCAGCTCTACACATTCGTATTTTCTAGAGAAAAAGCTAGAGGAAATGTGGCAAACAAACATGATATTTCTGTTTCTATCGATGACATTTTATGCACATGCCTAACGAAAAGACTTTGCTTTTCTCCAAAACCATTTTTACTCTGATTTTCTCAGCCCATTGCATACGAATTCTACACCACTTTGTCCGGATATGACTGGATGAAACCAGAAATATCCGGTTGTGTTTTGGCTAACTCAATCTGAAATATTGTGAAAGCCTCTGTGTTTGTGTTTTCTGGATATTATCCACGGACTTTATAGTTTTGAAAGTTTTTATCAGGGAACATTTAATTTTGTACCGTTGAAACACTAATTGGTTCCACATGGAGACACCAGCTCTACACTTTCGTATTTTCTAGGGAGAAAGCTAGAGGAACTGCGGCAAACATACATGATATTTCTGTATGTATAGATGACATTTTATGCACTCCCCTAACGAAAAGACTTTTCTTTTCTCCAAAACCATTTTTACTGTGATTTTCTCGGTCAACTGCATACGAATTCCGCAGCAGTTTGTCCGGATATGACTGGATAACACCGGAAATATCCAGTATCCTTTGGGTAACTCAATCAAAGATATTGCAATATCCTTTGTGTTTTTGTATTCCAGATATAATCCACGGACTTTATTGTTTTGAATGTTTTTATCAGGGAACATTTAATTTTTGGTTGGAATCACTAATTGGTTCCACATGGAGACACCAGCTCTACACATTCATATTTTCTAGGGAGAAAGCTAGAGGAACTGCGGCAAACAAACATGATATTTCTGTTTGTATCGATGATATTTTATGCACTTGCATAAGGAAAAGGCCTTGCTTTTCTCCAAAACCATTTTTAGTCTGATTTTCTCAGCCCATTGCATACGAACTCCACACCAGTATGTCCGGATATGACTGGAAGAAACCAGTCATATCCGGTTGTGTTTTGGCTAACTCAATCTGAAATATTGTGAAAGCCTCTGTGTTTGTTTATTCCTGATATTATCCACGGACTTTATTGTTTTGAATGTTTTTTATCAGGGAGCATTTAATTTAGTGCTTGGAATCACTACTTGGTTGCACATGGAGACACCAGCTCTACACATTCGTATTTTCTAGGGAGAAAACTAGAGAAACTGCGACAAACAAACATGATATTTCTGTTTGTATCAAAGATATTTTATGCATTTGCCTAACGAAAAGACTTTGCTTTTCTCCAAAACCATTTGTACTGTGATTTTCTTGGTCCATTGCATACGAATTCCACACCACTTTGTCCGGATGTGACTGGATGAAACCAGAAATATCCGGTTGTGTTTTGTCTAACTCAATCCGAAATATTGTGAAAGACACACTGTTTGTGTTTTTTGGATATTATCAATGGACTTTATTGTTTTGAATGTTTTTATCAAGGATCATTTAATTTTGTACCATTGAAACACTAATTGGTTCATCATGGGGACACCAGCTCTACACATTCGTATTTTCTAGGGAGAAAACTAGAGGAACTGCGGCAAACAAACATGACATTTCTGTTTGTATAGATGACATTTTATGCACTTGCCTAGCGAAAAGACTTTGCTTTTCTGCAAAACCATTTTTACTGTGATTTTCTCGGTCCATTGCATCTGAATTCTACACCAGTTTGTCCGGATATGAGTGGATGGATACAGAAATATCCGGTTGTGTTTTCACTAACTCAATCCGAAATATTGTGAAAGCCTCTGTGTTTGTGTTTTCTGGATATTATCCACGGACTTTATTGTTTTGAATGTTTTTATCAGGGAGCATTTAATTTTGTACTGTAGAAACACTAATTCATTCCTCATGGGAACACCAGCTCTACACATTCATATTTTCTACGGAGAAAGCTAGAGGAACTGCGGCAAACAAACATGATATTCCTGTTTCTATAGATGACATTTTATGCACTTGCCTAACGAAAAGATTTTGCTTTTCTCCAAAACCATTTTTACTGTGATTTCCTCAGTTGATTGCAAACGAATTCCACACCAGTTTGTCCAGATATGACTAGATGAAACTGGAAATATCCGGTTGTGTTTTGGCTAACTCAATCCCAGATATTGCTACAGCCTCTGTGTTTGTGTTTACTGGATATTATCAATGGACTTTATTGTTTCTAATGTTTTTTATCAGGTAACATTTTATTTTGAGCTTGGATACAGTAATCGGTTCCACATGGAGACACCCCAGCTCTACACATTCGTATTTTCTAGGGAGAAAGCTAGAGGAACTGCGGCAAACATACATGATATTTCTGTATGTATAGATGACATTTTTTGCACTACCCTAACGAAAATACTCTGCTTTTCTCAAAAACCATTTTTATTGTGATTTTCTCGGTCAACTGCATACGAATTCCACACCAGTTTTTCTGGATATGACTGGATGACAACGGAAATATTCGGTTTTGTTTTGACTAACTCAATCAAAGATATTGCAACATACTTTGTGTTTGTGTATTCCTGATATAATCCACGGACTTTATTGATTTGAATGTTTTTTATCAGGGAACATTGAATTTTTGTTTGGAATCACTAATTGGTTCCACATGGTGACACCAGCTCTAGGTATTCGTAATTTCTAGGGAGAAAGCTAGATGAACAGAGGCAAACAAACCTGATATTTCTCGTTGAGTCGATGACATTTTATGCACTTGCCTAACGAAAAGATTTTGC
Organism: Lepus europaeus; assembly: GCF_033115175.1. NCBI lineage: Eukaryota > Metazoa > Chordata > Mammalia > Lagomorpha > Leporidae > Lepus > Lepus europaeus. The sequence goes on from NW_026909615.1 coordinate 618,460, forward strand.
TTTTCTTCAAAACCATTTTTACTGTCATTTTCTCGGTCCATTGCATACGAATTCCACACCCGTTTGTCCGGATATGACAGGATGAAACCAGAAATATCCGGTTGTGTTTTGGCTTACTCAATCCCACATATTGCTACAGCCTCTGGGTTTGTTTATTCCTGATATTATCCACGGACTTCATTGTTTTGAATGTTTTTTTTCAGGTAACATTTTATTTTGAATGTGGAAACACTAATTGGTTCCACATGGAGAGATCAGCTTTACACATTCATATTTTCTATTGAGAAGGTTAGAGGAACTGTGGTAAACAAACATGATATTTCTGTTTGTATCGATGACATTTTATGCACTTGCCTAACGAAAAGACTTTGCTTTTCTCCAAAACCATTTTTACTGTGATTTTCTTGGTCCATTGCATCCGAATTCCACACCAGTTTGTCCGGACATGACTGGATGAAACCAGAAATCACTGGATTTTTTTTGGCTAACTCAATCCCAAATATTGCTACAGCCTCTGTGTTTGTATTTTCTGGATATTATTCACAGACTTTATTTTTGGGAATGTTTTTTATCGGGGAACATTTTATTTTGAGTTTGGATACAGCAGCTAGTTCCACAGGGAGACACCAGCTCTACGTATTCGTATTTTCTGGGGAGAAAGCTAGAGGAACTGCAGCAAACAAACATGATATTTCTGTTTGTATAGATGACATTTTATGCACTTGCCTAATGTAAAGACTTTGCTTTTCTCCATCACCATTTTTACTGTGATTTCCTCAACCCATTTCATACCAATTCCACACCAGTTTGTCCGGATATGACTGGATGAAACCAGAAATATCCGGTTATGTTTTGGCTAACTCAATCCGAAATATTGCTACAGCCTCTGTGTTTGTGTTTTCTGGATATTATCGACGGACTTTACTGTTTCGAATGTTTTTATCAGGGAACATTTAATTTTGTACCGTTGCAACACTAATTGGTTCATCATGGGGACACCAGCTCTACACATTCCTATTTTATTGGGAGAAAGCTAGAGGAACTGCGGCAAACAAACATGATATTTCTGTTTGTATAGATGACATTTTATGCACTTGTCTAGCAAAAGACTTTGCTTTTCTGCAAAAGCCTTTTTTACTATGAATTTTTTGCTTCATTGCATACGAATTCCACACCACTTTGCCAGGATATGACTGGATGACACCAGAAATATCCGGTTGTGTTTTGTCTAACTCACTCCGAAATATTGTGAAAGCCTCTGTGTTTGTGTATTCCTGATATAATCCACGGACTTTATTGTTTTGAATGTTTTTATCAAGGAACATAAAATTTTGCACCGTTGAAACACTAACTGGTTCATCATGGGGACACCATCTCTACATATCCGTATTTTCTAGGGAGAAAGCTACAGGAACTGTGGCAAACAAACATGATATTTCTGTTTGTATAGATGACATTTTATGCACTTGCCTAACGAAAAGACTGCTTTTCTCCAAAACCATTTTTACTTTGATTTTCTCGGTCCATTGCATCCGAATTCCAAACGACTTTTTCCAGATATTACTGGATGAAACCATAAATATCCGGTTGTGTTTTGGCTAACTCAATCTGAAGTATTCTGAAAGCCTCTGTGGTTGTGTTTTCTGGATATTATCCACAGACTTTATTGTTTTGAATGTTTTTATCAGGGAGCATTTAATTTTGTACTGTAGAAACACTAATTCATTCATCATGGGAACACCAGCTCTACACATTTGTATTTTCTAGGGAGAAAGCTAGAGGAACTGCGGCAAACAAACATGATATTTCTGTTTGTATCGATGACATTTTATGCACATGCCAAACGAAAACACTTTGCTTTTCTCTAAAACCATTTTTACTCAGATTTTCTCAGCCCATTGCTTACAAATTCCAAAGAACTTTGTCGGGATATGACTGGATGAAACCACAAATATCCAGTTGTGTTTTGGCTAACTCAATCCAAAATATTTTGAAAGCCTCTATGTTTGTGTTTTCTGGATATTATCCACGGACTTTATTGTTTTGAATGTTTTTATCAGGGAACATTTAATTTGTGCTTGGAATCACTAAGTGGTTCCAAATGGAGACACCAGCTCTACACATTCATATTTTCTAGGGAGAAAGCTAGAGGAACTGCGGGAAACAAACCTGATATTTCTGTTTGTATCGATGACATTTTATGCACTTGCCTACTGAAATGACTTTGCTATTCTCCAAAACCATTCTTACTGTTATTTTCTCTGTGTATTGCATACGAATTCCACACCAGTTTGTCCAGATATGACTGGATGAAACGGGAAATATCCTATTTTGTTTTGGCTAACTCAATCCCAGATTTTGCTACAGCCTCTGTGTTTCTGTATTCCTGATATTATCCACAGACTTTACAGTTTTGAATGTTTTTATCAGGGAACATTTAATTTGTGCTTGGAATCACTAAGTGGTTCCAAATGGAGACACCAGCTCTACACATTCGTATTTTCTAGAGAAAAAGCTAGAGGAAATGTGGCAAACAAACATGATATTTCTGTTTCTATCGATGACATTTTATGCACATGCCTAACGAAAAGACTTTGCTTTTCTCCAAAACCATTTTTACTCTGATTTTCTCAGCCCATTGCATACGAATTCTACACCACTTTGTCCGGATATGACTGGATGAAACCAGAAATATCCGGTTGTGTTTTGGCTAACTCAATCTGAAATATTGTGAAAGCCTCTGTGTTTGTGTTTTCTGGATATTATCCACGGACTTTATAGTTTTGAAAGTTTTTATCAGGGAACATTTAATTTTGTACCGTTGAAACACTAATTGGTTCCACATGGAGACACCAGCTCTACACTTTCGTATTTTCTAGGGAGAAAGCTAGAGGAACTGCGGCAAACATACATGATATTTCTGTATGTATAGATGACATTTTATGCACTCCCCTAACGAAAAGACTTTGCTTTTCTCCAAAACCATTTTTACTGTGATTTTCTCGCTCAACTGCATACGAATTCCGCAGCAGTTTGTCCGGATATGACTGGATAACACCGGAAATATCCAGTATCCTTTGGGTAACTCAATCAAAGATATTGCAATATCCTTTGTGTTTTTGTATTCCAGATATGATCCACGGACTTTATTGTTTTGAATGTTTTTATCAGGGAACATTTAATTTTTGGTTGGAATCACTAATTGGTTCCACATGGAGACACCAGCTCTACACATTCATATTTTCTAGGGAGAAAGCTAGAGGAACTGCGGCAAACAAACATGATATTTCTGTTTGTATCGATGATATTTTATGCACTTGCATAAGGAAAAGGCCTTGCTTTTCTCCAAAACCATTTTTAGTCTGATTTTCTCAGCCCATTGCATACGAACTCCACACCAGTATGTCTGGATATGACTGGAAGAAACCAGTCATATCCGGTTGTGTTTTGGCTAACTCAATCTGAAATATTGTGAAAGCCTCTGTGTTTGTTTATTCCTGATATTATCCACGGACTTTATTGTTTTGAATGTTTTTTATCAGGGAGCATTTAATTTAGTGCTTGGAATCACTACTTGGTTGCACATGGAGACACCAGCTCTACACATTCGTATTTTCTAGGGAGAAAACTAGAGAAACTGCGACAAACAAACATGATATTTCTGTTTGTATCAAAGATATTTTATGCATTTGCCTAACGAAAAGACTTTGCTTTTCTCCAAAACCATTTGTACTGTGATTTTCTCGGTCCATTGCATACGAATTCCACACCACTTTGTCCGGATGTGACTGGATGAAACCAGAAATATCCGGTTGTGTTTTGTCTAACTCAATCCGAAATATTGTGAAAGACACACTGTTTGTGTTTTTTGGATATTATCAATGGACTTTATTGTTTTGAATGTTTTTATCAAGGATCATTTAATTTTGTACCATTGAAACACTAATTGGTTCATCATGGGGACACCAGCTCTACACATTCGTATTTTCTAGGGAGAAAACTAGAGGAACTGCGGCAAACAAACATGACATTTCTGTTTGTATAGATGACATTTTATGCACTTGCCTAGCGAAAAGACTTTGCTTTTCTGCAAAACCATTTTTACTGTGATTTTCTCGGTCCATTGCATCTGAATTCTACACCAGTTTGTCCGGATATGAGTGGATGGATACAGAAATATCCGGTTGTGTTTTCACTAACTCAATCCGAAATATTGTGAAAGCCTCTGTGTTTGTGTTTTCTGGATATTATCCACGGACTTTATTGTTTTGAATGTTTTTATCAGGGAGCATTTAATTTTGTACTGTAGAAACACTAATTCATTCCTCATGGGAACACCAGCTCTACACATTCGTATTTTCTACGGAGAAAGCTAGAGGAACTGCGGCAAACAAACATGATATTCCTGTTTCTATAGATGACATTTTATGCACTTGCCTAACGAAAAGATTTTGCTTTTCTCCAAAACCATTTTTACTGTGATTTCCTCAGTTGATTGCAAACGAATTCCACACCAGTTTGTCCAGATATGACTAGATGAAACTGGAAATATCCGGTTGTGTTTTGGCTAACTCAATCCCAGATATTGCTACAGCCTCTGTGTTTGTGTTTACTGGATATTATCAATGGACTTTATTGTTTCTAATGTTTTTTATCAGGTAACATTTTATTTTGAGCTTGGATACAGTAATCGGTTCCACATGGAGACACCCCAGCTCTACACATTCGTATTTTCTAGGGAGAAAGCTAGAGGAACTGCGGCAAACATACATGATATTTCTGTATGTATAGATGACATTTTTTGCACTACCCTAACGAAAATACTCTGCTTTTCTCAAAAACCATTTTTATTGTGATTTTCTCGGTCAACTGCATACGAATTCCACACCAGTTTTTCTGGATATGACTGGATGACAACGGAAATATTCGGTTTTGTTTTGACTAACTCAATCAAAGATATTGCAACATACTTTGTGTTTGTGTATTCCTGATATAATCCATGGACTTTATTGATTTGAATGTTTTTTATCAGGGAACATTGAATTTTTGTTTGGAATCACTAATTGGTTCCACATGGTGACACCAGCTCTAGGTATTCGTAATTTCTAGGGAGAAAGCTAGATGAACAGAGGCAAACAAACCTGATATTTCTCGTTGAGTCGATGACATTTTATGCACTTGCCTAACGAAAAGATTTTGCTTTTCTTCAAAACCATTTTTACTGTCATTTTCTCGGTCCATTGCATACGAATTCCACACCCGTTTGTCCGGATATGACAGGATGAAACCAGAAATATCCAGTTGTGTTTTGGCTTACTCAATCCCACATATTGCTACAGCCTCTGGGTTTGTTTATTCCTGATATTATCCACGGACTTCATTGTTTTGAATGTTTTTTTTCAGGTAACATTTTATTTTGAATGTGGAAACACTAATTGGTTCCACATGGAGAGATCAGCTTTACACATTCATATTTTCTATTGAGAAGGTTAGAGGAACTGTGGTAAACAAACATGATATTTCTGTTTGTATCGATGACATTTGATGCACTTGCCTAACGAAAAGACTTTGCTTTTCTCCAAAACCATTTTTACTGTGATTTTCTTGGTCCATTGCATCCGAATTCCACACCAGTTTGTCCGGACATGACTGGATGAAACCAGAAATCACTGGATTTTTTTTGGCTAACTCAATCCCAAATATTGCTACAGCCTCTGTGTTTGTATTTTCTGGATATTATTCACAGACTTTATTTTTGGGAATGTTTTTTATCGGGGAACATTTTATTTTGAGTTTGGATACAGCAGCTAGTTCCACAGGGAGACACCAGCTCTACGTATTCGTATTTTCTGGGGAGAAAGCTAGAGGAACTGCAGCAAACAAACATGATATTTCTGTTTGTATAGATGACATTTTATGCACTTGCCTAATGTAAAGACTTTGCTTTTCTCCATCACCATTTTTACTGTGATTTCCTCAACCCATTTCATACCAATTCCACACCAGTTTGTCCGGATATGACTGGATGAAACCAGAAATATCCGGTTATGTTTTGGCTAACTCAATCCGAAATATTGCTACAGCCTCTGTGTTTGTGTTTTCTGGATATTATCGACGGACTTTATTGTTTCGAATGTTTTTATCAGGGAACATTTAATTTTGTACCGTTGCAACACTAATTGGTTCATCATGGGGACACCAGCTCTACACATTCCTATTTTATTGGGAGAAAGCTAGAGGAACTGCGGCAAACAAACATGATATTTCTGTTTGTATAGATGACATTTTATGCACTTGTCTAGCAAAAGACTTTGCTTTTCTGCAAAAGCCTTTTTTACTATGAATTTTTTGCTTCATTGCATACGAATTCCACACCACTTTGCCAGGATATGACTGGATGACACCAGAAATATCCGGTTGTGTTTTGGCTAACTCACTCCAAAATATTGTGAAAGCCTCTGTGTTTGTGTATTCCTGATATAATCCACGGACTTTATTGTTTTGAATGTTTTTATCAAGGAACATAAAATTTTGCACCGTTGAAACACTAACTGGTTCATCATGGGGACACCATCTCTACATATCCGTATTTTCTAGGGAGAAAGCTACAGGAACTGTGGCAAACAAACATGATATTTCTGTTTGTATAGATGACATTTTATGCACTTGCCTAACGAAAAGACTGCTTTTCTCCAAAACCATTTTTACTTTGATTTTCTCGGTCCATTGCATCCGAATTCCAAACGACTTTTTCCAGATATTACTGGATGAAACCATAAATATCCGGTTGTGTTTTGGCTAACTCAATCTGAAGTATTCTGAAAGCCTCTGTGGTTGTGTTTTCTGGATATTATCCACAGACTTTATTGTTTTGAATGTTTTTATCAGGGAGCATTTAATTTTGTACTGTAGAAACACTAATTCATTCATCATGGGAACACCAGCTCTACACATTTGTATTTTCTAGGGAGAAAGCTAGAGGAACTGCGGCAAACAAACATGATATTTCTGTTTGTATCGATGACATTTTATGCACATGCCAAACGAAAACACTTTGCTTTTCTCTAAAACCATTTTTACTCAGATTTTCTCAGCCCATTGCTTACGAATTCCAAAGAACTTTGTCGGGATATGACTGGATGAAACCACAAATATCCAGTTGTGTTTTGGCTAACTCAATCCAAAATATTTTGAAAGCCTCTATGTTTGTGTTTTCTGGATATTATCCACGGACTTTATTGTTTTGAATGTTTTTATCAGGGAACATTTAATTTGTGCTTGGAATCACTAAGTGGTTCCAAATGGAGACACCAGCTCTACACATTCATATTTTCTAGGGAGAAAGCTAGAGGAACTGCGGGAAACAAACCTGATATTTCTGTTTGTATCGATGACATTTTATGCACTTGCCTACTGAAATGACTTTGCTATTCTCCAAAACCATTCTTACTGTTATTTTCTCTGTGTATTGCATACGAATTCCACACCAGTTTGTCCAGATATGACTGGATGAAACGGGAAATATCCTATTTTGTTTTGGCTAACTCAATCCCAGATTTTGCTACAGCCTCTGTGTTTCTGTATTCCTGATATTATCCACAGACTTTACAGTTTTGAATGTTTTTATCAGGGAACATTTAATTTGTGCTTGGAATCACTAAGTGGTTCCACATGGAGACACCAGCTCTACACATTCGTATTTTCTAGAGAAAAAGCTAGAGGAAATGTGGCAAACAAACATGATATTTCTGTTTCTATCGATGACATTTTATGCACATGCCTAACGAAAAGACTTTGCTTTTCTCGAAAACCATTTTTACTCTGATTTTCTCAGCCCATTGCATACGAATTCTACACCACTTTGTCCGGATATGACTGGATGAAACCAGAAATATCCGGTTGTGTTTTGGCTAACTCAATCTGAAATATTGTGAAAGCCTCTGTGTTTGTGTTTTCTGGATATTATCCACGGACTTTATAGTTTTGAAAGTTTTTATCAGGGAACATTTAATTTTGTACCGTTGAAACACTAATTGGTTCCACATGGAGACACCAGCTCTACACTTTCGTATTTTCTAGGGAGAAAGCTAGAGGAACTGCGGCAAACATACATGATATTTCTGTATGTATAGATGACATTTTATGCACTCCCCTAACGAAAAGACTTTGCTTTTCTCCAAAACCATTTTTACTGTGATTTTCTCGGTCAACTGCATACGAATTCCGCAGCAGTTTGTCCGGATATGACTGGATAACACCGGAAATATCCAGTATCCTTTGGGTAACTCAATCAAAGATATTGCAATATCCTTTGTGTTTTTGTATTCCAGATATAATCCACGGACTTTATTGTTTTGAATGTTTTTATCAGGGAACATTTAATTTTTGGTTGGAATCACTAATTGGTTCCACATGGAGACACCAGCTCTACACATTCATATTTTCTAGGGAGAAAGCTAGAGGAACTGCGGCAAACAAACATGATATTTCTGTTTGTATCGATGATATTTTATGCACTTGCATAAGGAAAAGGCCTTGCTTTTCTCGAAAACCATTTTTAGTCTGATTTTCTCAGCCCATTGCATACGAACTCCACACCAGTATGTCTTGATATGACTGGAAGAAACCAGTCATATCCGGTTGTGTTTTGGCTAACTCAATCTGAAATATTGTGAAAGCCTCTGTGTTTGTTTATTCCTGATATTATCCACGGACTTTATTGTTTTGAATGTTTTTTATCAGGGAGCATTTAATTTAGTGCTTGGAATCACTACTTGGTTGCACATGGAGACACCAGCTCTACACATTCGTATTTTCTAGGGAGAAAACTAGAGAAACTGCGACAAACAAACATGATATTTCTGTTTGTATCAAAGATATTTTATGCATTTGCCTAACGAAAAGACTTTGCTTTTCTCCAAAACCATTTGTACTGTGATTTTCTCGGTCCATTGCATACGAATTCCACACCACTTTGTCCGGATGTGACTGGATGAAACCAGAAATATCCGGTTGTGTTTTGTCTAACTCAATCCGAAATATTGTGAAAGACACACTGTTTGTGTTTTTTGGATATTATCAATGGACTTTATTGTTTTGAATGTTTTTATCAAGGATCATTTAATTTTGTACCATTGAAACACTAATTGGTTCATCATGGGGACACCAGCTCTACACATTCGTATTTTCTAGGGAGAAAACTAGAGGAACTGCGGCAAACAAACATGACATTTCTGTTTGTATAGATGACATTTTATGCACTTGCCTAGCGAAAAGACTTTGCTTTTCTGCAAAACCATTTTTACTGTGATTTTCTCGGTCCATTGCATCTGAATTCTACACCAGTTTGTCCGGATATGAGTGGATGGATACAGAAATATCCGGTTGTGTTTTGACTAACTCAATCCGAAATATTGTGAAAGCCTCTGTGTTTGTGTTTTCTGGATATTATCCACGGACTTTATTGTTTTGAATGTTTTTATCAGGGAGCATTTAATTTTGTACTGTAGAAACACTAATTCATTCCTCATGGGAACACCAGCTCTACACATTCGTATTTTCTACGGAGAAAGCTAGAGGAACTGCGGCAAACAAACATGACATTCCTGTTTGTATAGATGACATTTTATGCACTTGTCTAGCGAAAAGACTTTGCTTTTCTCCAAAACCATTTTTACTGTGATTTCCTCAGTTGATTGCAAACGAATTCCACACCAGTTTGTCCAGATATGACTAGATGAAACTGGAAATATCCGGTTGTGTTTTGGCTAACTCAATCCCACATATTGCTACAGCCTCTGTGTTTGTGTTTACTGGATATTATCAATGGACTTTATTGTTTCTAATGTTTTTTATCAGGTAACATTTTATTTTGAGCTTGGATACAGTAATCGGTTCCACATGGAGACACCCCAGCTCTACACATTCGTATTTTCTAGGGAGAAAGCTAGAGGAACTGCAGCAAACATACATGATATTTCTGTATATATAGATGACATTTTTTGCACTACCCTAACGAAAATACTCTGCTTTTCTCAAAAACCATTTTTATTGTGATTTTCTCGGTCAACTGCATACGAATTCCACACCAGTTTTTCTGGATATGACTGGATGACAACGGAAATATTCGGTTTTGTTTTGACTAACTCAATCAAAGATATTGCAACATACTTTGTGTTTGTGTATTCCTGATATAATCCACGGACTTTATTGATTTGAATGTTTTTTATCAGGGAACATTGAATTTTTGTTTGGAATCACTAATTGGTTCCACATGGTGACACCAGCTCTAGGTATTCGTAATTTCTAGGGAGAAAGCTAGATGAACAGAGGCAAACAAACCTGATATTTCTCGTTGAGTCGATGACATTTTATGCACTTGCCTAACGAAAAGATTTTGCTTTTCTTCAAAACCATTTTTACTGTCATTTTCTCGGTCCATTGCATACGAATTCCACACCCGTTTGTCCAGATATGACAGGATGAAACCAGAAATATCCGGTTGTGTTTTGGCTTACTCAATCCCACATATTGCTACAGCCTCTGGGTTTGTTTATTCCTGATATTATCCACGGACTTCATTGTTTTGAATGTTTTTTTTCAGGTAACATTTTATTTTGAATGTGGAAACACTAATTGGTTCCACATGGAGAGATCAGCTTTACACATTCATATTTTCTATTGAGAAGGTTAGAGGAACTGTGGTAAACAAACATAATATTTCTGTTTGTATCGATGACATTTTATGCACTTGCCTAACGAAAAGACTTTGCTTTTCTCCAAAACCATTTTTACTGTGATTTTCTTGGTCCATTGCATCCGAATTCCACACCAGTTTGTCCGGACATGACTGGATGAAACCAGAAATCACTGGATTTTTTTTGGCTAACTCAATCCCAAATATTGCTACAGCCTCTGTGTTTGTATTTTCTGGATATTATTCACAGACTTTATTTTTGGGAATGTTTTTTTATCGGGGAACATTTTATTTTGAGTTTGGATACAGCAGCTAGTTCCACAGGGAGACACCAGCTCTACGTATTCGTATTTTCTGGGGAGAAAGCTAGAGGAACTGCAGCAAACAAACATGATATTTCTGTTTGTATAGATGACATTTTATGCACTTGCCTAATGTAAAGACTTTGCTTTTCTCCATCACCATTTTTACTGTGATTTCCTCAACCCATTTCATACCAATTCCACACCAGTTTGTCCGGATATGACTGGATGAAACCAGAAATATCCGGTTATGTTTTGGCTAACTCAATCCGAAATATTGCTACAGCCTCTGTGTTTGTGTTTTCTGGATATTATCGACGGACTTTATTGTTTCGAATGTTTTTATCAGGGAACATTTAATTTTGTACCGTTGCAACACTAATTGGTTCATCATGGGGACACCAGCTCTACACATTCCTATTTTATTGGGAGAAAGCTAGAGGAACTGCGGCAAACAAACATGATATTTCTGTTTGTATAGATGACATTTTATGCACTTGTCTAGCAAAAGACTTTGCTTTTCTGCAAAAGCCTTTTTTACTATGAATTTTTTGCTTCATTGCATACGAATTCCACACCACTTTGCCAGGATATGACTGGATGACACCAGAAATATCCGGTTGTGTTTTGGCTAACTCACTCCGAAATATTGTGAAAGCCTCTGTGTTTGTGTATTCCTGATATAATCCACGGACTTTATTGTTTTGAATGTTTTTATCAAGGAACATAAAATTTTGCACCGTTGAAACACTAACTGGTTCATCATGGGGACACCATCTCTACATATCCGTATTTTCTAGGGAGAAAGCTACAGGAACTGTGGCAAACAAACATGATATTTCTGTTTGTATAGATGACATTTTATGCACTTGCCTAACGAAAAGACTGCTTTTCTCCAAAACCATTTTTACTTTGATTTTCTCGGTCCATTGCATCCGAATTCCAAACGACTTTTTCCAGATATTACTGGATGAAACCATAAATATCCGTTTGTGTTTTGGCTAACTCAATCTGAAATATTCTGAAAGCCTCTGTGGTTGTGTTTTCTGGATATTATCCACAGACTTTATTGTTTTGAATGTTTTTATCAGGGAGCATTTAATTTTGTACTGTAGAAACACTAATTCATTCATCATGGGAACACCAGCTCTACACATTTGTATTTTCTAGGGAGAAAGCTAGAGGAACTGCGGCAAACAAACATGATATTTCTGTTTGTATCGATGACATTTTATGCACATGCCAAACGAAAACACTTTGCTTTTCTCTAAAACCATTTTTACTCAGATTTTCTCAGCCCATTGCTTACGAATTCCAAAGAACTTTGTCGGGATATGACTGGATGAAACCACAAATATCCAGTTGTGTTTTGGCTAACTCAATCCAAAATATTTTGAAAGCCTCTATGTTTGTGTTTTCTGGATATTATCCACGGACTTTATTGTTTTGAATGTTTTTATCAGGGAACATTTAATTTGTGCTTGGAATCACTAAGTGGTTCCAAATGGAGACACCAGCTCTACACATTCATATTTTCTAGGGAGAAAGCTAGAGGAACTGCGGGAAACAAACCTGATATTTCTGTTTGTATCGATGACATTTTATGCACTTGCCTACTGAAATGACTTTGCTATTCTCCAAAACCATTCTTACTGTTATTTTCTCTGTGTATTGCATACGAATTCCACACCAGTTTGTCCAGATATGACTGGATGAAACGGGAAATATCCTATTTTGTTTTGGCTAACTCAATCCCAGATTTTGCTACAGCCTCTGTGTTTCTGTATTCCTGATATTATCCACAGACTTTACTGTTTTGAATGTTTTTATCAGGGAACATTTAATTTGTGCTTGGAATCACTAAGTGGTTCCAAATGGAGACACCAGCTCTACACATTCGTATTTTCTAGAGAAAAAGCTAGAGGAAATGTGGCAAACAAACATGATATTTCTGTTTCTATCGATGACATTTTATGCACATGCCTAACGAAAAGACTTTGCTTTTCTCCAAAACCATTTTTACTCTGATTTTCTCAGCCCATTGCATACGAATTCTACACCACTTTGTCCGGATATGACTGGATGAAACCAGAAATATCCGGTTGTGTTTTGGCTAACTCAATCTGAAATATTGTGAAAGCCTCTGTGTTTGTGTTTTCTGGATATTATCCACGGACTTTATAGTTTTGAAAGTTTTTATCAGGGAACATTTAATTTTGTACCGTTGAAACACTAATTGGTTCCACATGGAGACACCAGCTCTACACTTTCGTATTTTCTAGGGAGAAAGCTAGAGGAACTGCGGCAAACATACATGATATTTCTGTATGTATAGATGACATTTTATGCACTCCCCTAACGAAAAGACTTTGCTTTTCTCCAAAACCATTTTTACTGTGATTTTCTCGGTCAACTGCATACGAATTCCGCAGCAGTTTGTCCGGATATGACTGGATAACACCGGAAATATCCAGTATCCTTTGGGTAACTCAATCAAAGATATTGCAATATCCTTTGTGTTTTTGTATTCCAGATATGATCCACGGACTTTATTGTTTTGAATGTTTTTATCAGGGAACATTTAATTTTTGGTTGGAATCACTAATTGGTTCCACATGGAGACACCAGCTCTACACATTCATATTTTCTAGGGAGAAAGCTAGAGGAACTGCGGCAAACAAACATGATATTTCTGTTTGTATCGATGATATTTTATGCACTTGCATAAGGAAAAGGCCTTGCTTTTCTCCAAAACCATTTTTAGTCTGATTTTCTCAGCCCATTGCATACGAACTCCACACCAGTATGTCTGGATATGACTGGAAGAAACCAGTCATATCCGGTTGTGTTTTGGCTAACTCAATCTGAAATATTGTGAAAGCCTCTGTGTTTGTTTATTGCTGATATTATCCACGGACTTTATTGTTTTGAATGTTTTTTATCAGGGAGCATTTAATTTAGTGCTTGGAATCACTACTTGGTTGCACATGGAGACACCAGCTCTACACATTCGTATTTTCTAGGGAGAAAACTAGAGAAACTGCGACAAACAAACATGATATTTCTGTTTGTATCAAAGATATTTTATGCATTTGCCTAACGAAAAGACTTTGCTTTTCTCCAAAACCATTTGTACTGTGATTTTCTCGGTCCATTGCATACGAATTCCACACCACTTTGTCCGGATGTGACTGGATGAAACCAGAAATATCCGGTTGTGTTTTGTCTAACTCAATCCGAAATATTGTGAAAGACACACTGTTTGTGTTTTTTGGATATTATCAATGGACTTTATTGTTTTGAATGTTTTTATCAAGGATCATTTAATTTTGTACCATTGAAACACTAATTGGTTCATCATGGGGACACCAGCTCTACACATTCGTATTTTCTAGGGAGAAAACTAGAGGAACTGCGGCAAACAAACATGACATTTCTGTTTGTATAGATGACATTTTATGCACTTGCCTAGCGAAAAGACTTTGCTTTTCTGCAAAACCATTTTTACTGTGATTTTCTCGGTCCATTGCATCTGAATTCTACACCAGTTTGTCCGGATATGAGTGGATGGATACAGAAATATCCGGTTGTGTTTTGACTAACTCAATCCGAAATATTGTGAAAGCCTCTGTGTTTGTGTTTTCTGGATATTATCCACGGACTTTATTGTTTTGAATGTTTTTATCAGGGAGCATTTAATTTTGTACTGTAGAAACACTAATTCATTCCTCATGGGAACACCAGCTCTACACATTCGTATTTTCTACGGAGAAAGCTAGAGGAACTGCGGCAAACAAACATGACATTCCTGTTTGTATAGATGACATTTTATGCACTTGTCTAGCGAAAAGACTTTGCTTTTCTCCAAAACCATTTTTACTGTGATTTCCTCAGTTGATTGCAAACGAATTCCACACCAGTTTGTCCAGATATGACTAGATGAAACTGGAAATATCCGGTTGTGTTTTGGCTAACTCAATCCCAGATATTGCTACAGCCTCTGTGTTTGTGTTTACTGGATATTATCAATGGACTTTATTGTTTCTAATGTTTTTTATCAGGTAACATTTTATTTTGAGCTTGGATACAGTAATCGGTTCCACATGGAGACACCCCAGCTCTACACATTCGTATTTTCTAGGGAGAAAGCTAGAGGAACTGCAGCAAACATACATGATATTTCTGTATGTATAGATGACATTTTTTGCACTACCCTAACGAAAATACTCTGCTTTTCTCAAAAACCATTTTTATTGTGATTTTCTCGGTCAACTGCATACGAATTCCACACCAGTTTTTCTGGATATGACTGGATGACAACGGAAATACTCGGTTTTGTTTTGACTAACTCAATCAAAGATATTGCAACATACTTTGTGTTTGTGTATTCCTGATATAATCCACGGACTTTATTGATTTGAATGTTTTTTATCAGGGAACATTGAATTTTTGTTTGGAATCACTAATTGGTTCCACATGGTGACACCAGCTCTAGGTATTCGTAATTTCTAGGGAGAAAGCTAGATGAACAGAGGCAAACAAACCTGATATTTCTCGTTGAGTCGATGACATTTTATGCACTTGCCTAACGAAAAGATTTTGCTTTTCTTCAAAACCATTTTTACTGTCATTTTCTCGGTCCATTGCATACGAATTCCACACCCGTTTGTCCAGATATGACAGGATGAAACCAGAAATATCCGGTTGTGTTTTGGCTTACTCAATCCCACATATTGCTACAGCCTCTGGGTTTGTTTATTCCTGATATTATCCACGGACTTCATTGTTTTGAATGTTTTTTTTCAGGTAACATTTTATTTTGAATGTGGAAACACTAATTGGTTCCACATGGAGAGATCAGCTTTACACATTCATATTTTCTATTGAGAAGGTTAGAGGAACTGTGGTAAACAAACATAATATTTCTGTTTGTATCGATGACATTTTATGCACTTGCCTAACGAAAAGACTTTGCTTTTCTCCAAAACCATTTTTACTGTGATTTTCTTGGTCCATTGCATCCGAATTCCACACCAGTTTGTCCGGACATGACTGGATGAAACCAGAAATCACTGGATTTTTTTTGGCTAACTCAATCCCAAATATTGCTACAGCCTCTGTGTTTGTATTTTCTGGATATTATTCACAGACTTTATTTTTGGGAATGTTTTTTTATCGGGGAACATTTTATTTTGAGTTTGGATACAGCAGCTAGTTCCACAGGGAGACACCAGCTCTACGTATTCGTATTTTCTGGGGAGAAAGCTAGAGGAACTGCAGCAAACAAACATGATATTTCTGTTTGTATAGATGACATTTTATGCACTTGCCTAATGTAAAGACTTTGCTTTTCTCCATCACCATTTTTACTGTGATTTCCTCAACCCATTTCATACCAATTCCACACCAGTTTGTCCGGATATGACTGGATGAAACCAGAAATATCCGGTTATGTTTTGGCTAACTCAATCCGAAATATTGCTACAGCCTCTGTGTTTGTGTTTTCTGGATATTATCGACGGACTTTATTGTTTCGAATGTTTTTATCAGGGAACATTTAATTTTGTACCGTTGCAACACTAATTGGTTCATCATGGGGACACCAGCTCTACACATTCCTATTTTATTGGGAGAAAGCTAGAGGAACTGTGGCAAACAAACATGATATTTCTGTTTGTATAGATGACATTTTATGCACTTGTCTAGCAAAAGACTTTGCTTTTCTGCA
Organism: Lepus europaeus; assembly: GCF_033115175.1. Classification (NCBI taxonomy): domain Eukaryota; kingdom Metazoa; phylum Chordata; class Mammalia; order Lagomorpha; family Leporidae; genus Lepus; species Lepus europaeus. The sequence goes on from NW_026909615.1 coordinate 635,186, forward strand.
AAAGCCTTTTTTACTATGAATTTTTTGCTTCATTGCATACGAATTCCACACCACTTTGCCAGGATATGACTGGATGACACCAGAAATATCCGGTTGTGTTTTGGCTAACTCACTCCGAAATATTGTGAAAGCCTCTGTGTTTGTGTATTCCTGATATAATCCACGGACTTTATTGTTTTGAATGTTTTTATCAAGGAACATAAAATTTTGCACCGTTGAAACACTAACTGGTTCATCATGGGGACACCATCTCTACATATCCGTATTTTCTAGGGAGAAAGCTACAGGAACTGTGGCAAACAAACATGATATTTCTGTTTGTATAGATGACATTTTATGCACTTGCCTAACGAAAAGACTGCTTTTCTCCAAAACCATTTTTACTTTGATTTTCTCGGTCCATTGCATCCGAATTCCAAACGACTTTTTCCAGATATTACTGGATGAAACCATAAATATCCGTTTGTGTTTTGGCTAACTCAATCTGAAATATTCTGAAAGCCTCTGTGGTTGTGTTTTCTGGATATTATCCACAGACTTTATTGTTTTGAATGTTTTTATCAGGGAGCATTTAATTTTGTACTGTAGAAACACTAATTCATTCATCATGGGAACACCAGCTCTACACATTTGTATTTTCTAGGGAGAAAGCTAGAGGAACTGCGGCAAACAAACATGATATTTCTGTTTGTATCGATGACATTTTATGCACATGCCAAACGAAAACACTTTGCTTTTCTCTAAAACCATTTTTACTCAGATTTTCTCAGCCCATTGCTTACGAATTCCAAAGAACTTTGTCGGGATATGACTGGATGAAACCACAAATATCCAGTTGTGTTTTGGCTAACTCAATCCAAAATATTTTGAAAGCCTCTATGTTTGTGTTTTCTGGATATTATCCACGGACTTTATTGTTTTGAATGTTTTTATCAGGGAACATTTAATTTGTGCTTGGAATCACTAAGTGGTTCCAAATGGAGACACCAGCTCTACACATTCATATTTTCTAGGGAGAAAGCTAGAGGAACTGCGGGAAACAAACCTGATATTTCTGTTTGTATCGATGACATTTTATGCACTTGCCTACTGAAATGACTTTGCTATTCTCCAAAACCATTCTTACTGTTATTTTCTCTGTGTATTGCATACGAATTCCACACCAGTTTGTCCAGATATGACTGGATGAAACGGGAAATATCCTATTTTGTTTTGGCTAACTCAATCCCAGATTTTGCTACAGCCTCTGTGTTTCTGTATTCCTGATATTATCCACAGACTTTACTGTTTTGAATGTTTTTATCAGGGAACATTTAATTTGTGCTTGGAATCACTAAGTGGTTCCAAATGGAGACACCAGCTCTACACATTCGTATTTTCTAGAGAAAAAGCTAGAGGAAATGTGGCAAACAAACATGATATTTCTGTTTCTATAATGACATTTTATGCACATGCCTAACGAAAAGACTTTGCTTTTCTCCAAAACCATTTTTACTCTGATTTTCTCAGCCCATTGCATACGAATTCTACACCACTTTGTCCGGATATGACTGGATGAAACCAGAAATATCCGGTTGTGTTTTGGCTAACTCAATCTGAAATATTGTGAAAGCCTCTGTGTTTGTGTTTTCTGGATATTATCCACGGACTTTATAGTTTTGAAAGTTTTTATCAGGGAACATTTAATTTTGTACCGTTGAAACACTAATTGGTTCCACATGGAGACACCAGCTCTACACTTTCGTATTTTCTAGGGAGAAAGCTAGAGGAACTGCGGCAAACATACATGATATTTCTGTATGTATAGATGACATTTTATGCACTCCCCTAACGAAAAGACTTTGCTTTTCTCCAAAACCATTTTTACTGTGATTTTCTCGGTCAACTGCATACGAATTCCGCAGCAGTTTGTCCGGATATGACTGGATAACACCGGAAATATCCAGTATCCTTTGGGTAACTCAATCAAAGATATTGCAATATCCTTTGTGTTTTTGTATTCCAGATATGATCCACGGACTTTATTGTTTTGAATGTTTTTATCAGGGAACATTTAATTTTTGGTTGGAATCACTAATTGGTTCCACATGGAGACACCAGCTCTACACATTCATATTTTCTAGGGAGAAAGCTAGAGGAACTGCGGCAAACAAACATGATATTTCTGTTTGTATCGATGATATTTTATGCACTTGCATAAGGAAAAGGCCTTGCTTTTCTCCAAAACCATTTTTAGTCTGATTTTCTCAGCCCATTGCATACGAACTCCACACCAGTATGTCTGGATATGACTGGAAGAAACCAGTCATATCCGGTTGTGTTTTGGCTAACTCAATCTGAAATATTGTGAAAGCCTCTGTGTTTGTTTATTCCTGATATTATCCACGGACTTTATTGTTTTGAATGTTTTTTATCAGGGAGCATTTAATTTAGTGCTTGGAATCACTACTTGGTTGCACATGGAGACACCAGCTCTACACATTCGTATTATCTAGGGAGAAAACTAGAGAAACTGCGACAAACAAACATGATATTTCTGTTTGTATCAAAGATATTTTATGCATTTGCCTAACGAAAAGACTTTGCTTTTCTCCAAAACCATTTGTACTGTGATTTTCTCGGTCCATTGCATACGAATTCCACACCACTTTGTCCGGATGTGACTGGATGAAACCAGAAATATCCGGTTGTGTTTTGTCTAACTCAATCCGAAATATTGTGAAAGACACACTGTTTGTGTTTTTTGGATATTATCAATGGACTTTATTGTTTTGAATGTTTTTATCAAGGATCATTTAATTTTGTACCATTGAAACACTAATTGGTTCATCATGGGGACACCAGCTCTACACATTCGTATTTTCTAGGGAGAAAACTAGAGGAACTGCGGCAAACAAACATGACATTTCTGTTTGTATAGATGACATTTTATGCACTTGCCTAGCGAAAAGACTTTGCTTTTCTGCAAAACCATTTTTACTGTGATTTTCTCGGTCCATTGCATCTGAATTCTACACCAGTTTGTCCGGATATGAGTGGATGGATACAGAAATATCCGGTTGTGTTTTGACTAACTCAATCCGAAATATTGTGAAAGCCTCTGTGTTTGTATTTTCTGGATATTATCCACGGACTTTATTGTTTTGAATGTTTTTATCAGGGAGCATTTAATTTTGTACTGTAGAAACACTAATTCATTCCTCATGGGAACACCAGCTCTACACATTCGTATTTTCTACGGGGAAAGCTAGAGGAACTGTGGCAAACAAACATGATATTCCTGTTTCTATAGATGACATTTTATGCACTTGCCTAACGAAAAGATTTTGCTTTTCTCCAAAACCATTTTTACTGTGATTTCCTCAGTTGATTGCAAACGAATTCCACACCAGTTTGTCCAGATATGACTAGATGAAACTGGAAATATCCGGTTGTGTTTTGGCTAACTCAATCCCGGATATTGCTACAGCCACTGTGTTTGTGTTTACTGGATATTATCAATGGACTTTATTGTTTCTAATGTTTTTTATCAGGTAACATTTTATTTTGAGCTTGGATACAGTAATTGGTTCCACATGGAGACACCCCAGCTCTACACATTCGTATTTTCTAGGGAGAAAGCTAGAGGAACTGCGGCAAACATACATGATATTTCTGTATGTATAGATGACATTTTTTGCACTACCCTAACGAAAATACTCTGCTTTTCTCAAAAACCATTTTTATTGTGATTTTCTCGGTCAACTGCATACGAATTCCACACCAGTTTTTCTGGATATGACTGGATGACAACAGAAATATTCGGTTTTGTTTTGACTAACTCAATCAAAGATATTGCAACATACTTTGTGTTTGTGTATTCCTGATATAATCCACGGACTTTATTGATTTGAATGTTTTTTTATCAGGGAACATTGAATTTTTGTTTGGAATCACTAATTGGTTCCACATGGTGACACCAGCTCTAGGTATTCGTAATTTCTAGGGAGAAAGCTAGATGAACAGAGGCAAACAAACCTGATATTTCTCGTTGAGTCGATGACATTTTATGCACTTGCCTAACGAAAAGATTTTGCTTTTCTTCAAAACCATTTTTACTGTCATTTTCTCGGTCCATTGCATACGAATTCCACACCCGTTTGTCCAGATATGACAGGATGAAACCAGAAATATCCGGTTGTGTTTTGGCTTACTCAATCCCACATATTGCTACAGCCTCTGGGTTTGTTTATTCCTGATATTATCCACGGACTTCATTGTTTTGAATGTTTTTTTTCAGGTAACATTTTATTTTGAATGTGGAAACACTAATTGGTTCCACATGGAGAGATCAGCTTTACACATTCATATTTTCTATTGGAAGGTTAGAGGAACTGTGGTAAACAAACATGATATTTCTGTTTGTATCGATGACATTTTATGCACTTGCCTAACGAAAAGACTTTGCTTTTCTCCAAAACCATTTTTACTGTGATTTTCTTGGTCCATTGCATCCGAATTCCACACCAGTTTGTCCGGACATGACTGGATGAAACCAGAAATCACTGGATTTTTTTTTGGCTAACTCAATCCCAAATATTGCTACAGCCTCTGTGTTTGTATTTTCTGGATATTATTCACAGACTTTATTTTTGGGAATGTTTTTTATCGGGGAACATTTTATTTTGAGTTTGGATACAGCAGCTAGTTCCACAGGGAGACACCAGCTCTACGTATTCGTATTTTCTGGGGAGAAAGCTAGAGGAACTGCAGCAAACAAACATGATATTTCTGTTTGTATAGATGACATTTTATGCACTTGCCTAATGTAAAAACTTTGCTTTTCTCCATCACCATTTTTACTGTGATTTCCTCAACCCATTTCATACCAATTCCACACCAGTTTGTCCGGATATGACTGGATGAAACCAGAAATATCCGGTTATGTTTTGGCTAACTCAATCCGAAATATTGCTACAGCCTCTGTGTTTGTGTTTCTGGATATTATCGACGGACTTTATTGTTTCGAATGTTTTTATCAGGGAACATTTAATTTTGTACCGTTGCAACACTAATTGGTTCATCATGGGGACACCAGCTCTACACATTCCTATTTTATTGGGAGAAAGCTAGAGGAACTGCGGCAAACAAACATGATATTTTCTGTTTGTATAGATGACATTTTATGCACTTGTCTAGCAAAAGACTTTGCTTTTCTGCAAAAGCCTTTTTTACTATGAATTTTTTGCTTCATTGCATACGAATTCCACACCACTTTGCCAGGATATGACTGGATGACACCAGAAATATCCGGTTGTGTTTTGGCTAACTCACTCCGAAATATTGTGAAAGCCTCTGTGTTTGTGTATTCCTGATATAATCCACGGACTTTATTGTTTTGAATGTTTTTATCAAGGAACATAAAATTTTGCACCGTTGAAACACTAACTGGTTCATCATGGGGACACCATCTCTACATATCCGTATTTTCTAGGGAGAAAGCTACAGGAACTGTGGCAAACAAACATGATATTTCTGTTTGTATAGATGACATTTTATGCACTTGCCTAACGAAAAGACTGCTTTTCTCCAAAACCATTTTTTACTTTGATTTTCTCGGTCCATTGCATCCGAATTCCAAACGACTTTTTCCAGATATTACTGGATGAAACCATAAATATCCGGTTGTGTTTTGGCTAACTCAATCTGAAGTATTCTGAAAGCCTCTGTGGTTGTGTTTTCTGGATATTATCCACAGACTTTATTGTTTTGAATGTTTTTATCAGGGAGCATTTAATTTTGTACTGTAGAAACACTAATTCATTCATCATGGGAACACCAGCTCTACACATTTGTATTTTCTAGGGAGAAAGCTAGAGGAACTGCGGCAAACAAACATGATATTTCTGTTTGTATTGATGACATTTTATGCACATGCCAAACGAAAACACTTTGCTTTTCTCTAAAACCATTTTTACTCAGATTTTCTCAGCCCATTGCTTACGAATTCCAAAGAACTTTGTCGGGATATGACTGGATGAAACCACAAATATCCAGTTGTGTTTTGGCTAACTCAATCCAAAATATTTTGAAAGCCTCTATGTTTGTGTTTTCTGGATATTATCCACGGACTTTATTGTTTTGAATGTTTTTATCAGGGAACATTTAATTTGTGCTTGGAATCACTAAGTGGTTCCAAATGGAGACACCAGCTCTACACATTCATATTTTCTAGGGAGAAAGCTAGAGGAACTGCGGGAAACAAACCTGATATTTCTGTTTGTATCGATGACATTTTATGCACTTGCCTACTGAAATGACTTTGCTATTCTCCAAAACCATTCTTACTGTTATTTTCTCTGTGTATTGCATACGAATTCCACACCAGTTTGTCCAGATATGACTGGATGAAACGGGAAATATCCTATTTTGTTTTGGCTAACTCAATCCCAGATTTTGCTACAGCCTCTGTGTTTCTGTATTCCTGATATTATCCACAGACTTTACAGTTTTGAATGTTTTTATCAGGGAACATTTAATTTGTGCTTGGAATCACTAAGTGGTTCCAAATGGAGACACCAGCTCTACACATTCGTATTTTCTAGAGAAAAAGCTAGAGGAAATGTGGCAAACAAACATGATATTTCTGTTTCTATCGATGACATTTTATGCACATGCCTAACGAAAAGACTTTGCTTTTCTCCAAAACCATTTTTACTCTGATTTTCTCAGCCCATTGCATACGAATTCTACACCACTTTGTCCGGATATGACTGGATGAAACCAGAAATATCCGGTTGTGTTTTGGCTAACTCAATCTGAAATATTGTGAAAGCCTCTGTGTTTGTGTTTTCTGGATATTATCCACGGACTTTATAGTTTTGAAAGTTTTTATCAGGGAACATTTAATTTTGTACCGTTGAAACACTAATTGGTTCCACATGGAGACACCAGCTCTACACTTTCGTATTTTCTAGGGAGAAAGCTAGAGGAACTGCGGCAAACATACATGATATTTCTGTATGTATAGATGACATTTTATGCACTCCCCTAACGAAAAGACTTTGCTTTTCTCCAAAACCATTTTTACTGTGATTTTCTCGGTCAACTGCATACGAATTCCGCAGCAGTTTGTCCGGATATGACTGGATAACACCGGAAATATCCAGTATCCTTTGGGTAACTCAATCAAAGATATTGCAATATCCTTTGTGTTTTTGTATTCCAGATATAATCCACGGACTTTATTGTTTTGAATGTTTTTATCAGGGAACATTTAATTTTTGGTTGGAATCACTAATTGGTTCCACATGGAGACACCAGCTCTACACATTCATATTTTCTAGGGAGAAAGCTAGAGGAACTGCGGCAAACAAACATGATATTTCTGTTTGTATCGATGATATTTTATGCACTTGCATAAGGAAAAGGCCTTGCTTTTCTCCAAAACCATTTTTAGTCTGATTTTCTCAGCCCATTGCATAGGAACTCCACACCAGTATGTCTTGATATGACTGGAAGAAACCAGTCATATCCGGTTGTGTTTTGGCTAACTCAATCTGAAATATTGTGAAAGCCTCTGTGTTTGTTTATTCCTGATATTATCCACGGACTTTATTGTTTTGAATGTTTTTTATCAGGGAGCATTTAATTTAGTGCTTGGAATCACTACTTGGTTGCACATGGAGACACCAGCTCTACACATTCGTATTTTCTAGGGAGAAAACTAGAGAAACTGCGACAAACAAACATGATATTTCTGTTTGTATCAAAGATATTTTATGCATTTGCCTAACGAAAAGACTTTGCTTTTCTCCAAAACCATTTGTACTGTGATTTTCTCGGTCCATTGCATACGAATTCCACACCACTTTGTCCGGATGTGACTGGATGAAACCAGAAATATCCGGTTGTGTTTTGTCTAACTCAATCCGAAATATTGTGAAAGACACACTGTTTGTGTTTTTTGGATATTATCAATGGACTTTATTGTTTTGAATGTTTTTATCAAGGATCATTTAATTTTGTACCATTGAAACACTAATTGGTTCATCATGGGGACACCAGCTCTACACATTCGTATTTTCTAGGGAGAAAACTAGAGGAACTGCGGCAAACAAACATGACATTTCTGTTTGTATAGATGACATTTTATGCACTTGCCTAGCGAAAAGACTTTGCTTTTCTGCAAAACCATTTTTACTGTGATTTTCTCGGTCCATTGCATCTGAATTCTACACCAGTTTGTCTGGATATGAGTGGATGGATACAGAAATATCCGGTTGTGTTTTGACTAACTCAATCCGAAATATTGTGAAAGCCTCTGTGTTTGTGTTTTCTGGATATTATCCACGGACTTTATTGTTTTGAATGTTTTTATCAGGGAGCATTTAATTTTGTACTGTAGAAACACTAATTCATTCCTCATGGGAACACCAGCTCTACACATTCGTATTTTCTACGGAGAAAGCTAGAGGAACTGCGGCAAACAAACATGACATTCCTGTTTGTATAGATGACATTTTATGCACTTGTCTAGCGAAAAGACTTTGCTTTTCTCCAAAACCATTTTTACTGTGATTTCCTCAGTTGATTGCAAACGAATTCCACACCAGTTTGTCCAGATATGACTAGATGAAACTGGAAATATCCGGTTGTGTTTTGGCTAACTCAATCCCAGATATTGCTACAGCCTCTGTGTTTGTGTTTACTGGATATTATCAATGGACTTTATTGTTTCTAATGTTTTTTATCAGGTAACATTTTATTTTGAGCTTGGATACAGTAATCGGTTCCACATGGAGACACCCCAGCTCTACACATTCGTATTTTCTAGGGAGAAAGCTAGAGGAACTGCAGCAAACATACATGATATTTCTGTATGTATAGATGACATTTTTTGCACTACCCTAACGAAAATACTCTGCTTTTCTCAAAAACCATTTTTATTGTGATTTTCTCGGTCAACTGCATACGAATTCCACACCAGTTTTTCTGGATATGACTGGATGACAACGGAAATATTCGGTTTTGTTTTGACTAACTCAATCAAAGATATTGCAACATACTTTGTGTTTGTGTATTCCTGATATAATCCACGGACTTTATTGATTTGAATGTTTTTTATCAGGGAACATTGAATTTTTGTTTGGAATCACTAATTGGTTCCACATGGTGACACCAGCTCTAGGTATTCGTAATTTCTAGGGAGAAAGCTAGATGAACAGAGGCAAACAAACCTGATATTTCTCGTTGAGTCGATGACATTTTATGCACTTGCCTAACGAAAAGATTTTGCTTTCCTTCAAAACCATTTTTACTGTCATTTTCTCGGTCCATTGCATACGAATTCCACACCCGTTTGTCCAGATATGACAGGATGAAACCAGAAATATCCGGTTGTGTTTTGGCTTACTCAATCCCACATATTGCTACAGCCTCTGGGTTTGTTTATTCCTGATATTATCCACGGACTTCATTGTTTTGAATGTTTTTTTTCAGGTAACATTTTATTTTGAATGTGGAAACACTAATTGGTTCCACATGGAGAGATCAGCTTTACACATTCATATTTTCTATTGAGAAGGTTAGAGGAACTGTGGTAAACAAACATAATATTTCTGTTTGTATGGATGACATTTTATGCACTTGCCTAACGAAAAGACTTTGCTTTTCTCCAAAACCATTTTTACTGTGATTTTCTTGGTCCATTGCATCCGAATTCCACACCAGTTTGTCCGGACATGACTGGATGAAACCAGAAATCACTGGATTTTTTTTGGCTAACTCAATCCCAAATATTGCTACAGCCTCTGTGTTTGTATTTTCTGGATATTATTCACAGACTTTATTTTTGGGAATGTTTTTTTATCGGGGAACATTTTATTTTGAGTTTGGATACAGCAGCTAGTTCCACAGGGAGACACCAGCTCTACGTATTCGTATTTTCTGGGGAGAAAGCTAGAGGAACTGCAGCAAACAAACATGATATTTCTGTTTGTATAGATGACATTTTATGCACTTGCCTAATGTAAAGACTTTGCTTTTCTCCATCACCATTTTTACTGTGATTTCCTCAACCCATTTCATACCAATTCCACACCAGTTTGTCCGGATATGACTGGATGAAACCAGAAATATCCGGTTATGTTTTGGCTAACTCAATCCGAAATATTGCTACAGCCTCTGTGTTTGTGTTTTCTGGATATTATCGACGGACTTTATTGTTTCGAATGTTTTTATCAGGGAACATTTAATTTTGTACCGTTGCAACACTAATTGGTTCATCATGGGGACACCAGCTCTACACATTCCTATTTTATTGGGAGAAAGCTAGAGGAACTGCGGCAAACAAACATGATATTTCTGTTTGTATAGATGACATTTTATGCACTTGTCTAGCAAAAGACTTTGCTTTTCTGCAAAAGCCTTTTTTACTATGAATTTTTTGCTTCATTGCATACGAATTCCACACCACTTTGCCAGGATATGACTGGATGACACCAGAAATATCCGGTTGTGTTTTGGCTAACTCACTCCGAAATATTGTGAAAGCCTCTGTGTTTGTGTATTCCTGATATAATCCACGGACTTTATTGTTTTGAATGTTTTTATCAAGGAACATAAAATTTTGCACCGTTGAAACACTAACTGGTTCATCATGGGGACACCATCTCTACATATCCGTATTTTCTAGGGAGAAAGCTACAGGAACTGTGGCAAACAAACATGATATTTCTGTTTGTATAGATGACATTTTATGCACTTGCCTAACGAAAAGACTGCTTTTCTCCAAAACCATTTTTACTTTGATTTTCTCGGTCCATTGCATCCGAATTCCAAACGACTTTTTCCAGATATTACTGGATGAAACCATAAATATCCGTTTGTGTTTTGGCTAACTCAATCTGAAATATTCTGAAAGCCTCTGTGGTTGTGTTTTCTGGATATTATCCACAGACTTTATTGTTTTGAATGTTTTTATCAGGGAGCATTTAATTTTGTACTGTAGAAACACTAATTCATTCATCATGGGAACACCAGCTCTACACATTTGTATTTTCTAGGGAGAAAGCTAGAGGAACTGCGGCAAACAAACATGATATTTCTGTTTGTATCGATGACATTTTATGCACATGCCAAACGAAAACACTTTGCTTTTCTCTAAAACCATTTTTACTCAGATTTTCTCAGCCCATTGCTTACGAATTCCAAAGAACTTTGTCGGGATATGACTGGATGAAACCACAAATATCCAGTTGTGTTTTGGCTAACTCAATCCAAAATATTTTGAAAGCCTCTATGTTTGTGTTTTCTGGATATTATCCACGGACTTTATTGTTTTGAATGTTTTTATCAGGGAACATTTAATTTGTGCTTGGAATCACTAAGTGGTTCCAAATGGAGACACCAGCTCTACACATTCATATTTTCTAGGGAGAAAGCTAGAGGAACTGCGGGAAACAAACCTGATATTTCTGTTTGTATCGATGACATTTTATGCACTTGCCTACTGAAATGACTTTGCTATTCTCCAAAACCATTCTTACTGTTATTTTCTCTGTGTATTGCATACGAATTCCACACCAGTTTGTCCAGATATGACTGGATGAAACGGGAAATATCCTATTTTGTTTTGGCTAACTCAATCCCAGATTTTGCTACAGCCTCTGTGTTTCTGTATTCCTGATATTATCCACAGACTTTACTGTTTTGAATGTTTTTATCAGGGAACATTTAATTTGTGCTTGGAATCACTAAGTGGTTCCAAATGGAGACACCAGCTCTACACATTCGTATTTTCTAGAGAAAAAGCTAGAGGAAATGTGGCAAACAAACATGATATTTCTGTTTCTATAATGACATTTTATGCACATGCCTAACGAAAAGACTTTGCTTTTCTCCAAAACCATTTTTACTCTGATTTTCTCAGCCCATTGCATACGAATTCTACACCACTTTGTCCGGATATGACTGGATGAAACCAGAAATATCCGGTTGTGTTTTGGCTAACTCAATCTGAAATATTGTGAAAGCCTCTGTGTTTGTGTTTTCTGGATATTATCCACGGACTTTATAGTTTTGAAAGTTTTTATCAGGGAACATTTAATTTTGTACCGTTGAAACACTAATTGGTTCCACATGGAGACACCAGCTCTACACTTTCGTATTTTCTAGGGAGAAAGCTAGAGGAACTGCGGCAAACATACATGATATTTCTGTATGTATAGATGACATTTTATGCACTCCCCTAACGAAAAGACTTTGCTTTTCTCCAAAACCATTTTTACTGTGATTTTCTCGGTCAACTGCATACGAATTCCGCAGCAGTTTGTCCGGATATGACTGGATAACACCGGAAATATCCAGTATCCTTTGGGTAACTCAATCAAAGATATTGCAATATCCTTTGTGTTTTTGTATTCCAGATATGATCCACGGACTTTATTGTTTTGAATGTTTTTATCAGGGAACATTTAATTTTTGGTTGGAATCACTAATTGGTTCCACATGGAGACACCAGCTCTACACATTCATATTTTCTAGGGAGAAAGCTAGAGGAACTGCGGCAAACAAACATGATATTTCTGTTTGTATCGATGATATTTTATGCACTTGCATAAGGAAAAGGCCTTGCTTTTCTCCAAAACCATTTTTAGTCTGATTTTCTCAGCCCATTGCATACGAACTCCACACCAGTATGTCTGGATATGACTGGAAGAAACCAGTCATATCCGGTTGTGTTTTGGCTAACTCAATCTGAAATATTGTGAAAGCCTCTGTGTTTGTTTATTCCTGATATTATCCACAGACTTTATTGTTTTGAATGTTTTTTATCAGGGAGCATTTAATTTAGTGCTTGGAATCACTACTTGGTTGCACATGGAGACACCAGCTCTACACATTCGTATTATCTAGGGAGAAAACTAGAGAAACTGCGACAAACAAACATGATATTTCTGTTTGTATCAAAGATATTTTATGCATTTGCCTAACGAAAAGACTTTGCTTTTCTCCAAAACCATTTGTACTGTGATTTTCTCGGTCCATTGCATACGAATTCCACACCACTTTGTCCGGATGTGACTGGATGAAACCAGAAATATCCGGTTGTGTTTTGTCTAACTCAATCCGAAATATTGTGAAAGACACACTGTTTGTGTTTTTTGGATATTATCAATGGACTTTATTGTTTTGAATGTTTTTATCAAGGATCATTTAATTTTGTACCATTGAAACACTAATTGGTTCATCATGGGGACACCAGCTCTACACATTCGTATTTTCTAGGGAGAAAACTAGAGGAACTGCGGCAAACAAACATGACATTTCTGTTTGTATAGATGACATTTTATGCACTTGCCTAGCGAAAAGACTTTGCTTTTCTGCAAAACCATTTTTACTGTGATTTTCTCGGTCCATTGCATCTGAATTCTACACCAGTTTGTCCGGATATGAGTGGATGGATACAGAAATATCCGGTTGTGTTTTGACTAACTCAATCCGAAATATTGTGAAAGCCTCTGTGTTTGTATTTTCTGGATATTATCCACGGACTTTATTGTTTTGAATGTTTTTATCAGGGAGCATTTAATTTTGTACTGTAGAAACACTAATTCATTCCTCATGGGAACACCAGCTCTACACATTCGTATTTTCTACGGGGAAAGCTAGAGGAACTGTGGCAAACAAACATGATATTCCTGTTTCTATAGATGACATTTTATGCACTTGCCTAACGAAAAGATTTTGCTTTTCTCCAAAACCATTTTTACTGTGATTTCCTCAGTTGATTGCAAACGAATTCCACACCAGTTTGTCCAGATATGACTAGATGAAACTGGAAATATCCGGTTGTGTTTTGGCTAACTCAATCCCGGATATTGCTACAGCCACTGTGTTTGTGTTTACTGGATATTATCAATGGACTTTATTGTTTCTAATGTTTTTTATCAGGTAACATTTTATTTTGAGCTTGGATACAGTAATTGGTTCCACATGGAGACACCCCAGCTCTACACATTCGTATTTTCTAGGGAGAAAGCTAGAGGAACTGCGGCAAACATACATGATATTTCTGTATGTATAGATGACATTTTTTGCACTACCCTAACGAAAATACTCTGCTTTTCTCAAAAACCATTTTTATTGTGATTTTCTCGGTCAACTGCATACGAATTCCACACCAGTTTTTCTGGATATGACTGGATGACAACGGAAATATTCGGTTTTGTTTTGACTAACTCAATCAAAGATATTGCAACATACTTTGTGTTTGTGTATTCCTGATATAATCCACGGACTTTATTGATTTGAATGTTTTTTTATCAGGGAACATTGAATTTTTGTTTGGAATCACTAATTGGTTCCACATGGTGACACCAGCTCTAGGTATTCGTAATTTCTAGGGAGAAAGCTAGATGAACAGAGGCAAACAAACCTGATATTTCTCGTTGAGTCGATGACATTTTATGCACTTGCCTAACGAAAAGATTTTGCTTTTCTTCAAAAGCATTTTTACTGTCATTTTCTCGGTCCATTGCATACGAATTCCACACCCGTTTGTCCAGATATGACAGGATGAAACCAGAAATATCCGGTTGTGTTTTGGCTTACTCAATCCCACATATTGCTACAGCCTCTGGGTTTGTTTATTCCTGATATTATCCACGGACTTCATTGTTTTGAATGTTTTTTTTCAGGTAACATTTTATTTTGAATGTGGAAACACTAATTGGTTCCACATGGAGAGATCAGCTTTACACATTCATATTTTCTATTGAGAAGGTTAGAGGAACTGTGGTAAACAAACATGATATTTCTGTTTGTATCGATGACATTTTATGCACTTGCCTAACGAAAAGACTTTGCTTTTCTCCAAAACCATTTTTACTGTGATTTTCTTGGTCCATTGCATCCGAATTCCACACCAGTTTGTCCGGACATGACTGGATGAAACCAGAAATCACTGGATTTTTTTTGGCTAACTCAATCCCAAATATTGCTACAGCCTCTGTGTTTGTATTTTCTGGATATTATTCACAGACTTTATTTTTGGGAATGTTTTTTATCGGGGAACATTTTATTTTGAGTTTGGATACAGCAGCTAGTTCCACAGGGAGACACCAGCTCTACGTATTCGTATTTTCTGGGGAGAAAGCTAGAGGAACTGCAGCAAACAAACATGATATTTCTGTTTGTATAGATGACATTTTATGCACTTGCCTAATGTAAAAACTTTGCTTTTCTCCATCACCATTTTTACTGTGATTTCCTCAACCCATTTCATACCAATTCCACACCAGTTTGTCCGGATATGACTGGATGAAACCAGAAATATCCGGTTATGTTTTGGCTAACTCAATCCGAAATATTGCTACAGCCTCTGTGTTTGTGTTTTCTGGATATTATCGACGGACTTTATTGTTTCGAATGTTTTTATCAGGGAACATTTAATTTTGTACCGTTGCAACACTAATTGGTTCATCATGGGGACACCAGCTCTACACATTCCTATTTTATTGGGAGAAAGCTAGAGGAACTGCGGCAAACAAACATGATATTTCTGTTTGTATAGATGACATTTTATGCACTTGTCTAGCAAAAGACTTTGCTTTTCTGCAAAAGCCTTTTTTACTATGAATTTTTTGCTTCATTGCATACGAATTCCACACCACTTTGCCAGGATATGACTGGATGACACCAGAAATATCCGGTTGTGTTTTGGCTAACTCACTCCGAAATATTGTGAAAGCCTCTGTGTTTGTGTATTCCTGATATAATCCACGGACTTTATTGTTTTGAATGTTTTTATCAAGGAACATAAAATTTTGCACCGTTGAAACACTAACTGGTTCATCATGGGGACACCATCTCTACATATCCGTATTTTCTAGGGAGAAAGCTACAGGAACTGTGGCAAACAAACATGATATTTCTGTTTGTATAGATGACATTTTATGCACTTGCCTAACGAAAAGACTGCTTTTCTCCAAAACCATTTTTACTTTGATTTTCTCGGTCCATTGCATCCGAATTCCAAACGACTTTTTCCAGATATTACTGGATGAAACCATAAATATCCGGTTGTGTTTTGGCTAACTCAATCTGAAGTATTCTGAAAGCCTCTGTGGTTGTGTTTTCTGGATATTATCCACAGACTTTATTGTTTTGAATGTTTTTATCAGGGAGCATTTAATTTTGTACTGTAGAAACACTAATTCATTCATCATGGGAACACCAGCTCTACACATTTGTATTTTCTAGGGAGAAAGCTAGAGGAACTGCGGCAAACAAACATGATATTTCTGTTTGTATTGATGACATTTTATGCACATGCCAAACGAAAACACTTTGCTTTTCTCTAAAACCATTTTTACTCAGATTTTCTCAGCCCATTGCTTACGAATTCCAAAGAACTTTGTCGGGATATGACTGGATGAAACCACAAATATCCAGTTGTGTTTTGGCTAACTCAATCCAAAATATTTTGAAAGCCTCTATGTTTGTGTTTTCTGGATATTATCCACGGACTTTATTGTTTTGAATATTTTTATCAGGGAACATTTAATTTGTGCTTGGAATCACTAAGTGGTTCCAAATGGAGACACCAGCTCTACACATTCATATTTTCTAGGGAGAAAGCTAGAGGAACTGCGGGAAACAAACCTGATATTTCTGTTTGTATCGATGACATTTTATGCACTTGCCTACTGAAATGACTTTGCTATTCTCCAAAACCATTCTTACTGTTATTTTCTCTGTGTATTGCATACGAATTCCACACCAGTTTGTCCAGATATGACTGGATGAAATGGGAAATATCCTATTTTGTTTTGGCTAACTCAATCCCAGATTTTGCTACAGCCTCTGTGTTTCTGTATTCCTGATATTATCCACAGACTTTACAGTTTTGAATGTTTTTATCAGGGAACATTTAATTTGTGCTTGGAATCACTAAGTGGTTCCAAATGGAGACACCAGCTCTACACATTCGTATTTTCTAGAGAAAAAGCTAGAGGAAATGTGGCAAACAAACATGATATTTCTGTTTCTATCGATGACATTTTATGCACATGCCTAACGAAAAGACTTTGCTTTTCTCCAAAACCATTTTTACTCTGATTTTCTCAGCCCATTGCATACGAATTCTACACCACTTTGTCCAGATATGACTGGATGAAACCAGAAATATCCGGTTGTGTTTTGGCTAACTCAATCTGAAATATTGTGAAAGCCTCTGTGTTTGTGTTTTCTGGATATTATCCACGGACTTTATAGTTTTGAAAGTTTTTATCAGGGAACATTTAATTTTGTACCGTTGAAACACTAATTGGTTCCACATGGAGACACCAGCTCTACACTTTCGTATTTTCTAGGGAGAAAGCTAGAGGAACTGCGGCAAACATACATGATATTTCTGTATGTATAGATGACATTTTATGCACTCCCCTAACGAAAAGACTTTGCTTTTCTCCAAAACCATTTTTACTGTGATTTTCTCGGTCAACTGCATACGAATTCCGCAGCAGTTTGTCCGGATATGACTGGATAACACCGGAAATATCCAGTATACTTTGGGTAACTCAATCAAAGATATTGCAATATCCTTTGTGTTTTTGTATTCCAGATATGATCCACGGACTTTATTGTTTTGAATGTTTTTATCAGGGAACATTTAATTTTTGGTTGGAATCACTAATTGGTTCCACATGGAGACACCAGCTCTACACATTCATATTTTCTAGGGAGAAATCTAGAGGAACTGCGGCAAACAAACATGATATTTCTGTTTGTATCGATGATATTTTATGCACTTGCATAAGGAAAAGGCCTTGCTTTTCTCCAAAACCATTTTTAGTCTGATTTTCTCAGCCCATTGCATACGAACTCCACACCAGTATGTCTGGATATGACTGGAAGAAACCAGTCATATCCGGTTGTGTTTTGGCTAACTCAATCTGAAATATTGTGAAAGCCTCTGTGTTTGTTTATTCCTGATATTATCCACGGACTTTATTGTTTTGAATGTTTTTTATCAGGGAGCATTTAATTTAGTGCTTGGAATCACTACTTGGTTGCACATGGAGACACCAGCTCTACACATTCGTATTTTCTAGGGAGAAAACTAGAGAAACTGCGACAAACAAACATGATATTTCTGTTTGTATCAAAGATATTTTATGCATTTGCCTAACGAAAAGACTTTGCTTTTCTCCAAAACCATTTGTACTGTGATTTTCTCGGTCCATTGCATACGAATTCCACACTACTTTGTCCGGATGTGACTGGATGAAACCAGAAATATCCGGTTGTGTTTTGTCTAACTCAATCCGAAATATTGTGAAAGACACACTGTTTGTGTTTTTTGGATATTATCAATGGACTTTATTGTTTTGAATGTTTTTATCAAGGATCATTTAATTTTGTACCATTGAAACACTAATTGGTTCATCATGGGGACACCAGCTCTACACATTCGTATTTTCTAGGGAGAAAACTAGAGGAACTGCGGCAAACAAACATGACATTTCTGTTTGTATAGATGACATTTTATGCACTTGCCTAGCGAAAAGACTTTGCTTTTCTGCAAAACCATTTTTACTGTGATTTTCTTGGTCCATTGCATCTGAATTCTACACCAGTTTGTCCGGATATGAGTGGATGGATACAGAAATATCCGGTTGTGTTTTGACTAACTCAATCCGAAATATTGTGAAAGCCTCTGTGTTTGTATTTTCTGGATATTATCCACGGACTTTATTGTTTTGAATGTTTTTATCAGGGAGCATTTAATTTTGTACTGTAGAAACACTAATTCATTCCTCATGGGAACACCAGCTCTACACATTCGTATTTTCTACGGGGAAAGCTAGAGGAACTGTGGCAAACAAACATGATATTCCTGTTTCTATAGATGACATTTTATGCACTTGCCTAACGAAAAGATTTTGCTTTTCTCCAAAACCATTTTTACTGTGATTTCCTCAGTTGATTGCAAACGAATTCCACACCAGTTTGTCCAGATATGACTAGATGAAACTGGAAATATCCGGTTGTGTTTTGGCTAACTCAATCCCGGATATTGCTACAGCCACTGTGTTTGTGTTTACTGGATATTATCAATGGACTTTATTGTTTCTAATGTTTTTTATCAGGTAACATTTTATTTTGAGCTTGGATACAGTAATTGGTTCCACATGGAGACACCCCAGCTCTACACATTCGTATTTTCTAGGGAGAAAGCTAGAGGAACTGCGGCAAACATACATGATATTTCTGTATGTATAGATGACATTTTTTGCACTACCCTAACGAAAATACTCTGCTTTTCTCAAAAACCATTTTTATTGTGATTTTCTCGGTCAACTGCATACGAATTCCACACCAGTTTTTCTGGATATGACTGGATGACAACGGAAATACTCGGTTTTGTTTTGACTAACTCAATCAAAGATATTGCAACATACTTTGTGTTTGTGTATTCCTGATATAATCCACGGACTTTATTGATTTGAATGTTTTTTATCAGGGAACATTGAATTTTTGTTTGGAATCACTAATTGGTTCCACATGGTGACACCAGCTCTAGGTATTCGTAATTTCTAGGGAGAAAGCTAGATGAACAGAGGCAAACAAACCTGATATTTCTCGTTGAGTCGATGACATTTTATGCACTTGCCTAACGAAAAGATTTTGCTTTTCTTCAAAACCATTTTTACTGTCATTTTCTCGGTCCATTGCATACGAATTCCACACCCGTTTGTCCGGATATGACAGGATGAAACCAGAAATATCCGGTTGTGTTTTGGCTTACTCAATCCCACATATTGCTACAGCCTCTGGGTTTGTTTATTCCTGATATTATCCACGGACTTCATTGTTTTGAATGTTTTTTTTCAGGTAACATTTTATTTTGAATGTGGAAACACTAATTGGTTCCACATGGAGAGATCAGCTTTACACATTCATATTTTCTATTGAGAAGGTTAGAGGAACTGTGGTAAACAAACATGATATTTCTGTTTGTATCGATGACATTTTATGCACTTGCCTAACGAAAAGACTTTGCTTTTCTCCAAAACCATTTTTACTGTGATTTTCTTGGTCCATTGCATCCGAATTCCACACCAGTTTGTCCGGACATGACTGGATGAAACCAGAAATCACTGGATTTTTTTTGGCTAACTCAATCCCAAATATTGCTACAGCCTCTGTGTTTGTATTTTCTGGATATTATTCACAGACTTTATTTTTGGGAATGTTTTTTATCGGGGAACATTTTATTTTGAGTTTGGATACAGCAGCTAGTTCCACAGGGAGACACCAGCTCTACGTATTCGTATTTTCTGGGGAGAAAGCTAGAGGAACTGCAGCAAACAAACATGATATTTCTGTTTGTATAGATGACATTTTATGCACTTGCCTAATGTAAAGACTTTGCTTTTCTCCATCACCATTTTTACTGTGATTTCCTCAACCCATTTCATACCAATTCCACACCAGTTTGTCCGGATATGACTGGATGAAACCAGAAATATCCGGTTATGTTTTGGCTAACTCAATCCGAAATATTGCTACAGCCTCTGTGTTTGTGTTTTCTGGATATTATCGACGGACTTTATTGTTTCGAATGTTTTTATCAGGGAACATTTAATTTTGTACCGTTGCAACACTAATTGGTTCATCATGGGGACACCAGCTCTACACATTCCTATTTTATTGGGAGAAAGCTAGAGGAACTGCGGCACACAAACATGATATTTCTGTTTGTATAGATGACATTTTATGCACTTGTCTAGCAAAAGACTTTGCTTTTCTGCAAAAGCCTTTTTTACTATGAATTTTTTGCTTCATTGCATACGAATTCCACACCACTTTGCCAGGATATGACTGGATGACACCAGAAATATCTGGTTGTGTTTTGGCTAACTCACTCCGAAATATTGTGAAAGCCTCTGTGTTTGTGTATTCCTGATATAATCCACGGACTTTATTGTTTTGAATGTTTTTATCAAGGAACATAAAATTTTGCACCGTTGAAACACTAACTGGTTCATCATGGGGACACCATCTCTACATATCCGTATTTTCTAGGGAGAAAGCTACAGGAACTGTGGCAAACAAACATGATATTTCTGTTTGTATAGATGACATTTTATGCACTTGCCTAACGAAAAGACTGCTTTTCTCCAAAACCATTTTTACTTTGATTTTCTCGGTCCATTGCATCCGAATTCCAAACGACTTTTTCCAGATATTACTGGATGAAACCATTAATATCCGGTTGTGTTTTGGCTAACTCAATCTGAAATATTCTGAAAGCCTCTGTGGTTGTGTTTTCTGGATATTATCCACAGACTTTATTGTTTTGAATGTTTTTATCAGGGAGCATTTAATTTTGTACTGTAGAAACACTAATTCATTCATCATGGGAACACCAGCTCTACACATTTGTATTTTCTAGGGAGAAAGCTAGAGGAACTGCGGCAAACAAACATGATATTTCTGTTTGTATCGATGACATTTTATGCACATGCCAAACGAAAACACTTTGCTTTTCTCTAAAACCATTTTTACTCAGATTTTCTCAGCCCATTGCTTACAAATTCCAAAGAACTTTGTCGGGATATGACTGGATGAAACCACAAATATCCGGTTGTGTTTTGGCTAACTCAATCCAAAATATTTTGAAAGCCTCTATGTTTGTGTTTTCTGGATATTATCCACGGACTTTATTGTTTTGAATGTTTTTATCAGGGAACATTTAATTTGTGCTTGGAATCACTAAGTGGTTCCAAATGGAGACACCAGCTCTACACATTCATATTTTCTAGGGAGAAAGCTAGAGGAACTGCGGGAAACAAACCTGATATTTCTGTTTGTATCGATGACATTTTATGCACTTGCCTACTGAAATGACTTTGCTATTCTCCAAAACCATTCTTACTGTTATTTTCTCTGTGTATTGCATACGAATTCCACACCAGTTTGTCCAGATATGACTGGATGAAACGGGAAATATCCTATTTTGTTTTGGCTAACTCAATCCCAGATTTTGCTACAGCCTCTGTGTTTCTGTATTCCTGATATTATCCACAGACTTTACTGTTTTGAATGTTTTTATCAGGGAACATTTAATTTGTGCTTGGAATCACTAAGTGGTTCCAAATGGAGACACCAGCTCTACACATTCGTATTTTCTAGAGAAAAAGCTAGAGGAAATGTGGCAAACAAACATGATATTTCTGTTTCTATCGATGACATTTTATGCACATGCCTAACGAAAAGACTTTGCTTTTCTCCAAAACCATTTTTACTCTGATTTTCTCAGCCCATTGCATACGAATTCTACACCACTTTGTCCGGATATGACTGGATGAAACCAGAAATATCCGGTTGTGTTTTGGCTAACTCAATCTGAAATATTGTGAAAGCCTCTGTGTTTGTGTTTTCTGGATATTATCCACGGACTTTATAGTTTTGAAAGTTTTTATCAGGGAACATTTAATTTTGTACCGTTGAAACACTAATTGGTTCCACATGGAGACACCAGCTCTACACTTTCGTATTTTCTAGGGAGAAAGCTAGAGGAACTGCGGCAAACATACATGATATTTCTGTATGTATAGATGACATTTTATGCACTCCCCTAACGAAAAGACTTTGCTTTTCTCCAAAACCATTTTTACTGTGATTTTCTCGGTCAACTGCATACGAATTCCGCAGCAGTTTGTCCGGATATGACTGGATAACACCGGAAATATCCAGTATCCTTTGGGTAACTCAATCAAAGATATTGCAATATCCTTTGTGTTTTTGTATTCCAGATATAATCCACGGACTTTATTGTTTTGAATGTTTTTATCAGGGAACATTTAATTTTTGGTTGGAATCACTAATTGGTTCCACATGGAGACACCAGCTCTACACATTCATATTTTCTAGGGAGAAAGCTAGAGGAACTGCGGCAAACAAACATGATATTTCTGTTTGTATCGATGATATTTTATGCACTTGCATAAGGAAAAGGCCTTGCTTTTCTCCAAAACCATTTTTAGTCTGATTTTCTCAGCCCATTGCATACGAACTCCACACCAGTATGTCCGGATATGACTGGAAGAAACCAGTCATATCCGGTTGTGTTTTGGCTAACTCAATCTGAAATATTGTGAAAGCCTCTGTGTTTGTTTATTCCTGATATTATCCACGGACTTTATTGTTTTGAATGTTTTTTATCAGGGAGCATTTAATTTAGTGCTTGGAATCACTACTTGGTTGCACATGGAGACACCAGCTCTACACATTCGTATTTTCTAGGGAGAAAACTAGAGAAACTGCGACAAACAAACATGATATTTCTGTTTGTATCAAAGATATTTTATGCATTTGCCTAACGAAAAGACTTTGCTTTTCTCCAAAACCATTTGTACTGTGATTTTCTTGGTCCATTGCATACGAATTCCACACCACTTTGTCCGGATGTGACTGGATGAAACCAGAAATATCCGGTTGTGTTTTGTCTAACTCAATCCGAAATATTGTGAAAGACACACTGTTTGTGTTTTTTGGATATTATCAATGGACTTTATTGTTTTGAATGTTTTTATCAAGGATCATTTAATTTTGTACCATTGAAACACTAATTGGTTCATCATGGGGACACCAGCTCTACACATTCGTATTTTCTAGGGAGAAAACTAGAGGAACTGCGGCAAACAAACATGACATTTCTGTTTGTATAGATGACATTTTATGCACTTGCCTAGCGAAAAGACTTTGCTTTTCTGCAAAACCATTTTTACTGTGATTTTCTCGGTCCATTGCATCTGAATTCTACACCAGTTTGTCCGGATATGAGTGGATGGATACAGAAATATCCGGTTGTGTTTTCACTAACTCAATCCGAAATATTGTGAAAGCCTCTGTGTTTGTGTTTTCTGGATATTATCCACGGACTTTATTGTTTTGAATGTTTTTATCAGGGAGCATTTAATTTTGTACTGTAGAAACACTAATTCATTCCTCATGGGAACACCAGCTCTACACATTCGTATTTTCTACGGAGAAAGCTAGAGGAACTGCGGCAAACAAACATGATATTCCTGTTTCTATAGATGACATTTTATGCACTTGCCTAACGAAAAGATTTTGCTTTTCTCCAAAACCATTTTTACTGTGATTTCCTCAGTTGATTGCAAACGAATTCCACACCAGTTTGTCCAGATATGACTAGATGAAACTGGAAATATCCGGTTGTGTTTTGGCTAACTCAATCCCAGATATTGCTACAGCCTCTGTGTTTGTGTTTACTGGATATTATCAATGGACTTTATTGTTTCTAATGTTTTTTATCAGGTAACATTTTATTTTGAGCTTGGATACAGTAATCGGTTCCACATGGAGACACCCCAGCTCTACACATTCGTATTTTCTAGGGAGAAAGCTAGAGGAACTGCGGCAAACATACATGATATTTCTGTATGTATAGATGACATTTTTTGCACTACCCTAACGAAAATACTCTGCTTTTCTCAAAAACCATTTTTATTGTGATTTTCTCGGTCAACTGCATACGAATTCCACACCAGTTTTTCTGGATATGACTGGATGACAACGGAAATATTCGGTTTTGTTTTGACTAACTCAATCAAAGATATTGCAACATACTTTGTGTTTGTGTATTCCTGATATAATCCACGGACTTTATTGATTTGAATGTTTTTTATCAGGGAACATTGAATTTTTGTTTGGAATCACTAATTGGTTCCACATGGTGACACCAGCTCTAGGTATTCGTAATTTCTAGGGAGAAAGCTAGATGAACAGAGGCAAACAAAACTGATATTTCTCGTTGAGTCGATGACATTTTATGCACTTGCCTAACGAAAAGATTTTGCTTTTCTTCAAAACCATTTTTACTGTCATTTTCTCGGTCCATTGCATACGAATTCCACACCCGTTTGTCCGGATATGACAGGATGAAACCAGAAATATCCGGTTGTGTTTTGGCTTACTCAATCCCACATATTGCTACAGCCTCTGGGTTTGTTTATTCCTGATATTATCCACGGACTTCATTGTTTTGAATGTTTTTTTTCAGGTAACATTTTATTTTGAATGTGGAAACACTAATTGGTTCCACATGGAGAGATCAGCTTTACACATTCATATTTTCTATTGAGAAGGTTAGAGGAACTGTGGTAAACAAACATGATATTTCTGTTTGTATCGATGACATTTTATGCACTTGCCCAACGAAAAGACTTTGCTTTTCTCCAAAACCATTTTTACTGTGATTTTCTTGGTCCATTGCATCCGAATTCCACACCAGTTTGTCCGGACATGACTGGATGAAACCAGAAATCACTGGATTTTTTTTGGCTAACTCAATCCCAAATATTGCTACAGCCTCTGTGTTTGTATTTTCTGGATATTATTCACAGACTTTATTTTTGGGAATGTTTTTTATCGGGGAACATTTTATTTTGAGTTTGGATACAGCAGCTAGTTCCACAGGGAGACACCAGCTCTACGTATTCGTATTTTCTGGGGAGAAAGCTAGAGGAACTGCAGCAAACAAACATGATATTTCTGTTTGTATAGATGACATTTTATGCACTTGCCTAATGTAAAGACTTTGCTTTTCTCCATCACCATTTTTACTGTGATTTCCTCAACCCATTTCATACCAATTCCACACCAGTTTGTCCGGATATGACTGGATGAAACCAGAAATATCCGGTTATGTTTTGGCTAACTCAATCCGAAATATTGCTACAGCCTCTGTGTTTGTGTTTTCTGGATATTATCGACGGACTTTATTGTTTCGAATGTTTTTATCAGGGAACATTTAATTTTGTACCGTTGCAACACTAATTGGTTCATCATGGGGACACCAGCTCTACACATTCCTATTTTATTGGGAGAAAGCTAGAGGAACTGCGGCAAACAAACATGATATTTCTGTTTGTATAGATGACATTTTATGCACTTGTCTAGCAAAAGACTTTGCTTTTCTGCAAAAGCCTTTTTTACTATGAATTTTTTGCTTCATTGCATACGAATTCCACACCACTTTGCCAGGATATGACTGGATGACACCAGAAATATCTGGTTGTGTTTTGGCTAACTCACTCCGAAATATTGTGAAAGCCTCTGTGTTTGTGTATTCCTGATATAATCCACGGACTTTATTGTTTTGAATGTTTTTATCAAGGAACATAAAATTTTGCACCGTTGAAACACTAACTGGTTCATCATGGGGACACCATCTCTACATATCCGTATTTTCTAGGGAGAAAGCTACAGGAACTGTGGCAAACAAACATGATATTTCTGTTTGTATAGATGACATTTTATGCACTTGCCTAACGAAAAGACTGCTTTTCTCCAAAACCATTTTTACTTTGATTTTCTCGGTCCATTGCATCCGAATTCCAAACGACTTTTTCCAGATATTACTGGATGAAACCATAAATATCCGGTTGTGTTTTGGCTAACTCAATCTGAAATATTCTGAAAGCCTCTGTGGTTGTGTTTTCTGGATATTATCCACAGACTTTATTGTTTTGAATGTTTTTATCAGGGAGCATTTAATTTTGTACTGTAGAAACACTAATTCATTCATCATGGGAACACCAGCTCTACACATTTGTATTTTCTAGGGAGAAAGCTAGAGGAACTGCGGCAAACAAACATGATATTTCTGTTTGTATCGATGACATTTTATGCACATGCCAAACGAAAACACTTTGCTTTTCTCTAAAACCATTTTTACTCAGATTTTCTCAGCCCATTGCTTACAAATTCCAAAGAACTTTGTCGGGATATGACTGGATGAAACCACAAATATCCGGTTGTGTTTTGGCTAACTCAATCCAAAATATTTTGAAAGCCTCTATGTTTGTGTTTTCTGGATATTATCCATGGACTTTATTGTTTTGAATGTTTTTATCAGGGAACATTTAATTTGTGCTTGGAATCACTAAGTGGTTCCAAATGGAGACACCAGCTCTACACATTCATATTTTCTAGGGAGAAAGCTAGAGGAACTGCGGGAAACAAACCTGATATTTCTGTTTGTATCGATGACATTTTATGCACTTGCCTACTGAAATGACTTTGCTATTCTCCAAAACCATTCTTACTGTTATTTTCTCTGTGTATTGCATACGAATTCCACACCAGTTTGTCCAGATATGACTGGATGAAACGGGAAATATCCTATTTTGTTTTGGCTAACTCAATCCCAGATTTTGCTACAGCCTCTGTGTTTCTGTATTCCTGATATTATCCACAGACTTTACTGTTTTGAATGTTTTTATCAGGGAACATTTAATTTGTGCTTGGAATCACTAAGTGGTTCCAAATGGAGACACCAGCTCTACACATTCGTATTTTCTAGAGAAAAAGCTAGAGGAAATGTGGCAAACAAACATGATATTTCTGTTTCTATCGATGACATTTTATGCACATGCCTAACGAAAAGACTTTGCTTTTCTCCAAAACCATTTTTACTCTGATTTTCTCAGCCCATTGCATACGAATTCTACACCACTTTGTCCGGATATGACTGGATGAAACCAGAAATATCCGGTTGTGTTTTGGCTAACTCAATCTGAAATATTGTGAAAGCCTCTGTGTTTGTGTTTTCTGGATATTATCCACGGACTTTATAGTTTTGAAAGTTTTTATCAGGGAACATTTAATTTTGTACCGTTGAAACACTAATTGGTTCCACATGGAGACACCAGCTCTACACTTTCGTATTTTCTAGGGAGAAAGCTAGAGGAACTGCGGCAAACATACATGATATTTCTGTATGTATAGATGACATTTTATGCACTCCCCTAACGAAAAGACTTTGCTTTTCTCCAAAACCATTTTTACTGTGATTTTCTCGGTCAACTGCATACGAATTCCGCAGCAGTTTGTCCGGATATGACTGGATAACACCGGAAATATCCAGTATCCTTTGGGTAACTCAATCAAAGATATTGCAATATCCTTTGTGTTTTTGTATTCCAGATATAATCCACGGACTTTATTGTTTTGAATGTTTTTATCAGGGAACATTTAATTTTTGGTTGGAATCACTAATTGGTTCCACATGGAGACACCAGCTCTACACATTCATATTTTCTAGGGAGAAAGCTAGAGGAACTGCGGCAAACAAACATGATATTTCTGTTTGTATCGATGATATTTTATGCACTTGCATAAGGAAAAGGCCTTGCTTTTCTCCAAAACCATTTTTAGTCTGATTTTCTCAGCCCATTGCATACGAACTCCACACCAGTATGTCCGGATATGACTGGAAGAAACCAGTCATATCCGGTTGTGTTTTGGCTAACTCAATCTGAAATATTGTGAAAGCCTCTGTGTTTGTTTATTCCTGATATTATCCACGGACTTTATTGTTTTGAATGTTTTTTATCAGGGAGCATTTAATTTAGTGCTTGGAATCACTACTTGGTTGCACATGGAGACACCAGCTCTACACATTCGTATTTTCTAGGGAGAAAACTAGAGAAACTGCGACAAACAAACATGATATTTCTGTTTGTATCAAAGATATTTTATGCATTTGCCTAACGAAAAGACTTTGCTTTTCTCCAAAACCATTTGTACTGTGATTTTCTTGGTCCATTGCATACGAATTCCACACCACTTTGTCCGGATGTGACTGGATGAAACCAGAAATATCCGGTTGTGTTTTGTCTAACTCAATCCGAAAT
This sequence comes from Lepus europaeus, assembly GCF_033115175.1. Classification (NCBI taxonomy): domain Eukaryota; kingdom Metazoa; phylum Chordata; class Mammalia; order Lagomorpha; family Leporidae; genus Lepus; species Lepus europaeus. The sequence continues at coordinate 663,904 of NW_026909615.1, forward strand.
ATTGTGAAAGACACACTGTTTGTGTTTTTTGGATATTATCAATGGACTTTATTGTTTTGAATGTTTTTATCAAGGATCATTTAATTTTGTACCATTGAAACACTAATTGGTTCATCATGGGGACACCAGCTCTACACATTCGTATTTTCTAGGGAGAAAACTAGAGGAACTGCGGCAAACAAACATGACATTTCTGTTTGTATAGATGACATTTTATGCACTTGCCTAGCGAAAAGACTTTGCTTTTCTGCAAAACCATTTTTACTGTGATTTTCTCGGTCCATTGCATCTGAATTCTACACCAGTTTGTCCGGATATGAGTGGATGGATACAGAAATATCCGGTTGTGTTTTCACTAACTCAATCCGAAATATTGTGAAAGCCTCTGTGTTTGTGTTTTCTGGATATTATCCACGGACTTTATTGTTTTGAATGTTTTTATCAGGGAGCATTTAATTTTGTACTGTAGAAACACTAATTCATTCCTCATGGGAACACCAGCTCTACACATTCGTATTTTCTACGGAGAAATCTAGAGGAACTGCGGCAAACAAACATGATATTCCTGTTTCTATAGATGACATTTTATGCACTTGCCTAACGAAAAGATTTTGCTTTTCTCCAAAACCATTTTTACTGTGATTTCCTCAGTTGATTGCAAACGAATTCCACACCAGTTTGTCCAGATATGACTAGATGAAACTGGAAATATCCGGTTGTGTTTTGGCTAACTCAATCCCAGATATTGCTACAGCCTCTGTGTTTGTGTTTACTGGATATTATCAATGGACTTTATTGTTTCTACTTTTTTATCAGGTAACATTTTATTTTGAGCTTGGATACAGTAATTGGTTCCACATGGAGACACCCCAGCTCTACACATTCGTATTTTCTAGGGAGAAAGCTAGAGGAACTGCGGCAAACATACATGATATTTCTGTATGTATAGATGACATTTTTTGCACTACCCTAACGAAAATACTCTGCTTTTCTCAAAAACCATTTTTATTGTGATTTTCTCGGTCAACTGCATACGAATTCCACACCAGTTTTTCTGGATATGACTGGATGACAACGGAAATATTCGGTTTTGTTTTGACTAACTCAATCAAAGATATTGCAACATACTTTGTGTTTGTGTATTCCTGATATAATCCACGGACTTTATTGATTTGAATGTTTTTTATCAGGGAACATTGAATTTTTGTTTGGAATCACTAATTGGTTCCACATGGTGACACCAGCTCTAGGTATTCGTAATTTCTAGGGAGAAAGCTAGATGAACAGAGGCAAACAAACCTGATATTTCTCGTTGAGTCGATGACATTTTATGCACTTGCCTAACGAAAAGATTTTGCTTTTCTTCAAAACCATTTTTACTGTCATTTTCTCGGTCCATTGCATACGAATTCCACACCCGTTTGTCCGGATATGACAGGATGAAACCAGAAATATCCGGTTGTGTTTTGGCTTACTCAATCCCACATATTGCTACAGCCTCTGGGTTTGTTTATTCCTGATATTATCCACGGACTTCATTGTTTTGAATGTTTTTTTTCAGGTAACATTTTATTTTGAATGTGGAAACACTAAATGGTTCCACATGGAGAGATCAGCTTTACACATTCATATTTTCTATTGAGAAGGTTAGAGGAACTGTGGTAAACAAACATGATATTTCTGTTTGTATCGATGACATTTTATGCACTTGCCTAACGAAAAGACTTTGCTTTTCTCCAAAACCATTTTTACTGTGATTTTCTTGGTCCATTGCATCCGAATTCCACACCAGTTTGTCCGGACCTGAATGGATGAAACCAGAAATCACTGGATTTTTTTTGGCTAACTCAATCCCAAATATTGCTACAGCCTCTGTGTTTGTATTTTCTGGATATTATTCACAGACTTTATTTTTGGGAATGTTTTTTATCGGGGAACATTTTATTTTGAGTTTGGATACAGCAGCTAGTTCCACAGGGAGACACCAGCTCTACGTATTCGTATTTTCTGGGGAGAAAGCTAGAGGAACTGCAGCAAACAAACATGATATTTCTGTTTGTATAGATGACATTTTATGCACTTGCCTAATGTAAAGACTTTGCTTTTCTCCATCACCATTTTTACTGTGATTTCCTCAACCCATTTCATACCAATTCCACACCAGTTTGTCCGGATATGACTGGATGAAACCAGAAATATCCGGTTATGTTTTGGCTAACTCAATCCGAAATATTGCTACAGCCTCTGTGTTTGTGTTTTCTGGATATTATCGACGGACTTTATTGTTTCGAATGTTTTTATCAGGGAACATTTAATTTTGTACCGTTGCAACACTAATTGGTTCATCATGGGGACACCAGCTCTACACATTCCTATTTTATTGGGAGAAAGCTAGAGGAACTGCGGCAAACAAACATGATATTTCTGTTTGTATAGATGACATTTTATGCACTTGTCTAGCAAAAGACTTTGCTTTTCTGCAAAAGCCTTTTTTACTATGAATTTTTTGCTTCATTGCATACGAATTCCACACCACTTTGCCAGGATATGACTGGATGACACCAGAAATATCCGGTTGTGTTTTGGCTAACTCACTCCGAAATATTGTGAAAGCCTCTGTGTTTGTGTATTCCTGATATAATCCACGGACTTTATTGTTTTGAATGTTTTTATCAAGGAACATAAAATTTTGCACCGTTGAAACACTAACTGGTTCATCATGGGGACACCATCTCTACATATCCGTATTTTCTAGGGAGAAAGCTACAGGAACTGTGGCAAACAAACATGATATTTCTGTTTGTATAGATGACATTTTATGCACTTGCCTAACGAAAAGACTGCTTTTCTCCAAAACCATTTTTACTTTGATTTTCTCGGTCCATTGCATCCGAATTCCAAACGACTTTTTCCAGATATTACTGGATGAAACCATAAATATCTGGTTGTGTTTTGGCTAACTCAATCTGAAATATTCTGAAAGCCTCTGTGGTTGTGTTTTCTGGATATTATCCACAGACTTTATTGTTTTGAATGTTTTTATCAGGGAGCATTTAATTTTGTACTGTAGAAACACTAATTCATTCATCATGGGAACACCAGCTCTACACATTTGTATTTTCTAGGGAGAAAGCTAGAGGAACTGCGGCAAACAAACATGATATTTCTGTTTGTATCGATGACATTTTATGCACATGCCAAACGAAAACACTTTGCTTTTCTCTAAAACCATTTTTACTCAGATTTTCTCAGCCCATTGCTTACGAATTCCAAAGAACTTTGTCGGGATATGACTGGATGAAACCACAAATATCCAGTTGTGTTTTGGCTAACTCAATCCAAAATATTTTGAAAGCCTCTATGTTTGTGTTTTCTGGATATTATCCACGGACTTTATTGTTTTGAATGTTTTTATCAGGGAACATTTAATTTGTGCTTGGAATCACTAAGTGGTTCCAAATGGAGACACCAGCTTACACATTCATATTTTCTAGGGAGAAAGCTAGAGGAACTGTGGGAAACAAACCTGATATTTCTGTTTGTATCGATGACATTTTATGCACTTGCCTACTGAAATGACTTTGCTATTCTCCAAAACCATTCTTACTGTTATTTTCTCTGTGTATTGCATACGAATTCCACACCAGTTTGTCCAGATATGACTGGATGAAACGGGAAATATCCTATTTTGTTTTGGCTAACTCAATCCCAGATTTTGCTACAGCCTCTGTGTTTCTGTATTCCTGATATTATCCACAGACTTTACAGTTTTGAATGTTTTTATCAGGGAACATTTAATTTGTGCTTGGAATCACTAAGTGGTTCCACATGGAGACACCAGCTCTACACATTCGTATTTTCTAGAGAAAAAGCTAGAGGAAATGTGGCAAACAAACATGATATTTCTGTTTCTATCGATGACATTTTATGCACATGCCTAACGAAAAGACTTTGCTTTTCTCCAAAACCATTTTTACTCTGATTTTCTCAGCCCATTGCATACGAATTCTACACCACTTTGTCCGGATATGACTGGATGAAACCAGAAATATCCGGTTGTGTTTTGGCTAACTCAATCTGAAATATTGTGAAAGCCTCTGTGTTTGTGTTTTCTGGATATTATCCACGGACTTTATAGTTTTGAAAGTTTTTATCAGGGAACATTTAATTTTGTACCGTTGAAACACTAATTGGTTCCACATGGAGACACCAGCTCTACACTTTCGTATTTTCTAGGGAGAAAGCTAGAGGAACTGCGGCAAACATACATGATATTTCTGTATGTATAGATGACATTTTATGCACTCCCCTAACGAAAAGACTTTGCTTTTCTCCAAAACCATTTTTACTGTGATTTTCTCGGTCAACTGCATACGAATTCCGCAGCAGTTTGTCCGGATATGACTGGATAACACCGGAAATATCCAGTATCCTTTGGGTAACTCAATCAAAGATATTGCAATATCCTTTGTGTTTTTGTATTCCAGATATAATCCACGGACTTTATTGTTTTGAATGTTTTTATCAGGGAACATTTAATTTTTGGTTGGAATCACTAATTGGTTCCACATGGAGACACCAGCTCTACACATTCATATTTTCTAGGGAGAAAGCTAGAGGAACTGCGGCAAACAAACATGATATTTCTGTTTGTATCGATGATATTTTATGCACTTGCATAAGGAAAAGGCCTTGCTTTTCTCCAAAACCATTTTTAGTCTGATTTTCTCAGCCCATTGCATACGAACTCCACACCAGTATGTCCGGATATGACTGGAAGAAACCAGTCATATCCGGTTGTGTTTTGGCTAACTCAATCTGAAATATTGTGAAAGCCTCTGTGTTTGTTTATTCCTGATATTATCCACGGACTTTATTGTTTTGAATGTTTTTTATCAGGGAGCATTTAATTTAGTGCTTGGAATCACTACTTGGTTGCACATGGAGACACCAGCTCTACACATTCGTATTTTCTAGGGAGAAAACTAGAGAAACTGCGACAAACAAACATGATATTTCTGTTTGTATCAAAGATATTTTATGCATTTGCCTAACGAAAAGACTTTGCTTTTCTCCAAAACCATTTGTACTGTGATTTTCTCGGTCCATTGCATACGAATTCCACACCACTTTGTCCGGATGTGACTGGATGAAACCAGAAATATCCGGTTGTGTTTTGTCTAACTCAATCCGAAATATTGTGAAAGACACACTGTTTGTGTTTTTTGGATATTATCAATGGACTTTATTGTTTTGAATGTTTTTATCAAGGATCATTTAATTTTGTACCATTGAAACACTAATTGGTTCATCATGGGGACACCAGCTCTACACATTCGTATTTTCTAGGGAGAAAACTAGAGGAACTGCGGCAAACAAACATGACATTTCTGTTTGTATAGATGACATTTTATGCACTTGCCTAGCGAAAAGACTTTGCTTTTCTGCAAAACCATTTTTACTGTGATTTTCTCGGTCCATTGCATCTGAATTCTACACCAGTTTGTCCGGATATGAGTGGATGAATACAGAAATATCCGGTTGTGTTTTGACTAACTCAATCCGAAATATTGTGAAAGCCTCTGTGTTTGTGTTTTCTGGATATTATCCACGGACTTTATTGTTTTGAATGTTTTTATCAGGGAGCATTTAATTTTGTACTGTAGAAACACTAATTCATTCCTCATGGGAACACCAGCTCTACACATTCGTATTTCTACGGAGAAAGCTAGAGGAACTGCGGCAAACAAACATGATATTCCTGTTTCTATAGATGACATTTTATGCACTTGCCTAACGAAAAGATTTTGCTTTTCTCCAAAAGCATTTTTACTGTGATTTCCTCAGTTGATTGCAAACGAATTCCACACCAGTTTGTCCAGATATGACTAGATGAAACTGGAAATATCCGGTTGTGTTTTGGCTAACTCAATCCCACATATTGCTACAGCCTCTGTGTTTGTGTTTACTGGATATTATCAATGGACTTTATTGTTTCTAATGTTTTTTATCAGGTAACATTTTATTTTGAGCTTGGATACAGTAATTGGTTCCACATGGAGACACCCCAGCTCTACACATTCGTATTTTCTAGGGAGAAAGCTAGAGGAACTGCGGCAAACATACATGATATTTCTGTATGTATAGATGACATTTTTTGCACTACCCTAACGAAAATACTCTGCTTTTCTCAAAAACCATTTTTATTGTGATTTTCTCGGTCAACTGCATACGAATTCCACACCAGTTTTTCCGGATATGACTGGATGACAACGGAAATATTCGGTTTTGTTTTGACTAACTCAATCAAAGATATTGCAACATACTTTGTGTTTGTGTATTCCTGATATAATCCACGGACTTTATTGTTTTGAATGTTTTTTATCAGGGAACATTGAATTTTTGTTTGGAATCACTAATTGGTTCCACATGGTGACACCAGCTCTAGGTATTCGTAATTTCTAGGGAGAAAGCTAGATGAACAGAGGCAAACAAACATGATATTTCTCTTTGAGTCAATGACATTTTATGCACTTGCCTAACAAAAAGATTTTGCTTTTCTTCAAAACCATTTTTACTGTCATTTTCTCGGTCCATTGCATACGAATTCCACACCCGTTTGTCCGGATATGACAGGATGAAACCAGAAATATCCGGTTGTGTTTTGGCTTACTCAATCCCACATATTGCTACAGCCTCTGGGTTTGTTTATTCCTGATATTATCCACGGACTTCATTGTTTTGAATGTTTTTTTTCAGGTAACATTTTATTTTGAATGTGGAAACACTAATTGGTTCCACATGGAGAGATCAGCTTTACACATTCATATTTTCTATTGAGAAGGTTAGAGGAACTGTGGTAAACAAACATGATATTTCTGTTTGTATCGATGACATTTTATGCACTTGCCTAACGAAAAGACTTTGCTTTTCTCCAAAACCATTTTTACTGTGATTTTCTTGGTCCATTGCATCCGAATTCCACACCAGTTTGTCCGGACATGACTGGATGAAACCAGAAATCACTGGATTTTTTTTGGCTAACTCAATCCCAAATATTGCTACAGCCTCTGTGTTTGTATTTTCTGGATATTATTCACAGACTTTATTTTTGGGAATGTTTTTTATCGGGGAACATTTTATTTTGAGTTTGGATACAGCAGCTAGTTCCACAGGGAGACACCAGCTCTACGTATTCGTATTTTCTGGGGAGAAAGCTAGAGGAACTGCAGCAAACAAACATGATATTTCTGTTTGTATAGATGACATTTTATGCACTTGCCTAATGTAAAGAATTTGCTTTTCTCCATCACCATTTTTACTGTGATTTCCTCAACCCATTTCATACCAATTCCACACCAGTTTGTCCGGATATGACTGGATGAAACCAGAAATATCCGGTTATGTTTTGGCTAACTCAATCCGAAATATTGCTACAGCCTCTGTGTTTGTGTTTTCTGGATATTATCGACGGACTTTATTGTTTCGAATGTTTTTATCAGGGAACATTTAATTTTGTACCGTTGCAACACTAATTGGTTCATCATGGGGACACCAGCTCTACACATTCCTATTTTATTGGGAGAAAGCTAGAGGAACTGCGGCAAACAAACATGATATTTCTGTTTGTATAGATGACATTTTATGCACTTGTCTAGCAAAAGACTTTGCTTTTCTGCAAAAGCCTTTTTTACTATGAATTTTTTGCTTCATTGCATACGAATTCCACACCACTTTGCCAGGATATGACTGGATGACACCAGAAATATCCGGTTGTGTTTTGGCTAACTCACTCCGAAATATTGTGAAAGCCTCTGTGTTTGTGCATTCCTGATATAATCCACGGACTTTATTGTTTTGAATGTTTTTATCAAGGAACATAAAATTTTGCACCGTTGAAACACTAACTGGTTCATCATGGGGACACCATCTCTACATATCCGTATTTTCTAGGGAGAAAGCTACAGGAACTGTGGCAAACAAACATGATATTTCTGTTTGTATAGATGACATTTTATGCACTTGCCTAACGAAAAGACTGCTTTTCTCCAAAACCATTTTTACTTTGATTTTCTCGGTCCATTGCATCCGAATTCCAAACGACTTTTTCCAGATATTACTGGATGAAACAATAAATATCTGGTTGTGTTTTGGCTAACTCAATCTGAAATATTCTGAAAGCCTCTGTGGTTGTGTTTTCTGGATATTATCCACAGACTTTATTGTTTTGAATGTTTTTATCAGGGAGCATTTAATTTTGTACTGTAGAAACACTAATTCATTCATCATGGGAACACCAGCTCTACACATTTGTATTTTCTAGGGAGAAAGCTAGAGGAACTGCGGCAAACAAACATGATATTTCTGTTTGTATCGATGACATTTTATGCACATGCCAAACGAAAACACTTTGCTTTTCTCTAAAACCATTTTTACTCAGATTTTCTCAGCCCATTGCTTACGAATTCCAAAGAACTTTGTCGGGATATGACTGGATGAAACCACAAATATCCAGTTGTGTTTTGGCTAACTCAATCCAAAATATTTTGAAAGCCTCTATGTTTGTGTTTTCTGGATATTATCCACGGACTTTATTGTTTTGAATGTTTTTATCAGGGAACATTTAATTTGTGCTTGGAATCACTAAGTGGTTCCAAATGGAGACACCAGCTTACACATTCATATTTTCTAGGGAGAAAGCTAGAGGAACTGCGGGAAACAAACCTGATATTTCTGTTTGTATCGATGACATTTTATGCACTTGCCTACTGAAATGACTTTGCTATTCTCCAAAACCATTCTTACTGTTATTTTCTCTGTGTATTGCATACGAATTCCACACCAGTTTGTCCAGATATGACTGGATGAAACGGGAAATATCCTATTTTGTTTTGGCTAACTCAATCCCAGATTTTGCTACAGCCTCTGTGTTTCTGTATTCCTGATATTATCCACAGACTTTACAGTTTTGAATGTTTTTATCAGGGAACATTTAATTTGTGCTTGGAATCACTAAGTGGTTCCACATGGAGACACCAGCTCTACACATTCGTATTTTCTAGAGAAAAAGCTAGAGGAAATGTGGCAAACAAACATGATATTTCTGTTTCTATCGATGACATTTTATGCACATGCCTAACGAAAAGACTTTGCTTTTCTCCAAAACCATTTTTACTCTGATTTTCTCAGCCCATTGCATACGAATTCTACACCACTTTGTCCGGATATGACTGGATGAAACCAGAAATATCCGGTTGTGTTTTGGCTAACTCAATCTGAAATATTGTGAAAGCCTCTGTGTTTGTGTTTTCTGGATATTATCCACGGACTTTATAGTTTTGAAAGTTTTTATCAGGGAACATTTAATTTTGTACCGTTGAAACACTAATTGGTTCCACATGGAGACACCAGCTCTACACTTTCGTATTTTCTAGGGAGAAAGCTAGAGGAACTGCGGCAAACATACATGATATTTCTGTATGTATAGATGACATTTTATGCACTCCCCTAACGAAAAGACTTTGCTTTTCTCCAAAACCATTTTTACTGTGATTTTCTCGGTCAACTGCATACGAATTCCGCAGCAGTTTGTCCGGATATGACTGGATAACACCGGAAATATCCAGTATCCTTTGGGTAACTCAATCAAAGATATTGCAATATCCTTTGTGTTTTTGTATTCCAGATATAATCCACGGACTTTATTGTTTTGAATGTTTTTATCAGGGAACATTTAATTTTTGGTTGGAATCACTAATTGGTTCCACATGGAGACACCAGCTCTACACATTCATATTTTCTAGGGAGAAAGCTAGAGGAACTGCGGCAAACAAACATGATATTTCTGTTTGTATCGATGATATTTTATGCACTTGCATAAGGAAAAGGCCTTGCTTTTCTCCAAAACCATTTTTAGTCTGATTTTCTCAGCCCATTGCATACGAACTCCACACCAGTATGTCCGGATATGACTGGAAGAAACCAGTCATATCCGGTTGTGTTTTGGCTAACTCAATCTGAAATATTGTGAAAGCCTCTGTGTTTGTTTATTCCTGATATTATCCACGGACTTTATTGTTTTGAATGTTTTTTATCAGGGAGCATTTAATTTAGTGCTTGGAATCACTACTTGGTTGCACATGGAGACACCAGCTCTACACATTCGTATTTTCTAGGGAGAAAACTAGAGAAACTGCGACAAACAAACATGATATTTCTGTTTGTATCAAAGATATTTTATGCATTTGCCTAACGAAAAGACTTTGCTTTTCTCCAAAACCATTTGTACTGTGATTTTCTCGGTCCATTGCATACGAATTCCACACCACTTTGTCCGGATGTGACTGGATGAAACCAGAAATATCCGGTTGTGTTTTGTCTAACTCAATCCGAAATATTGTGAAAGACACACTGTTTGTGTTTTTTGGATATTATCAATGGACTTTATTGTTTTGAATGTTTTTATCAAGGATCATTTAATTTTGTACCATTGAAACACTAATTGGTTCATCATGGGGACACCAGCTCTACACATTCGTATTTTCTAGGGAGAAAACTAGAGGAACTGCGGCAAACAAACATGACATTTCTGTTTGTATAGATGACATTTTATGCACTTGCCTAGCGAAAAGACTTTGCTTTTCTGCAAAACCATTTTTACTGTGATTTTCTCGGTCCATTGCATCTGAATTCTACACCAGTTTGTCCGGATATGAGTGGATGAATACAGAAATATCCGGTTGTGTTTTGACTAACTCAATCCGAAATATTGTGAAAGCCTCTGTGTTTGTGTTTTCTGGATATTATCCACGGACTTTATTGTTTTGAATGTTTTTATCAGGGAGCATTTAATTTTGTACTGTAGAAACACTAATTCATTCCTCATGGGAACACCAGCTCTACACATTCGTATTTCTACGGAGAAAGCTAGAGGAACTGCGGCAAACAAACATGATATTCCTGTTTCTATAGATGACATTTTATGCACTTGCCTAACGAAAAGATTTTGCTTTTCTCCAAAAGCATTTTTACTGTGATTTCCTCAGTTGATTGCAAACGAATTCCACACCAGTTTGTCCAGATATGACTAGATGAAACTGGAAATATCCGGTTGTGTTTTGGCTAACTCAATCCCAGATATTGCTACAGCCTCTGTGTTTGTGTTTACTGGATATTATCAATGGACTTTATTGTTTCTAATGTTTTTTATCAGGTAACATTTTATTTTGAGCTTGGATACAGTAATTGGTTCCACATGGAGACACCCCAGCTCTACACATTCGTATTTTCTAGGGAGAAAGCTAGAGGAACTGCGGCAAACATACATGATATTTCTGTATGTATAGATGACATTTTTTGCACTACCCTAACGAAAATACTCTGCTTTTCTCAAAAACCATTTTTATTGTGATTTTCTCGGTCAACTGCATACGAATTCCACACCAGTTTTTCCGGATATGACTGGATGACAACGGAAATATTCGGTTTTGTTTTGACTAACTCAATCAAAGATATTGCAACATACTTTGTGTTTGTGTATTCCTGATATAATCCACGGACTTTATTGTTTTGAATGTTTTTTATCAGGGAACATTGAATTTTTGTTTGGAATCACTAATTGGTTCCACATGGTGACACCAGCTCTAGGTATTCGTAATTTCTAGGGAGAAAGCTAGATGAACAGAGGCAAACAAACATGATATTTCTCTTTGAGTCAATGACATTTTATGCACTTGCCTAACAAAAAGATTTTGCTTTTCTTCAAAACCATTTTTACTGTCATTTTCTCGGTCCATTGCATACGAATTCCACACCCGTTTGTCCGGATATGACAGGATGAAACCAGAAATATCCGGTTGTGTTTTGGCTTACTCAATCCCACATATTGCTACAGCCTCTGGGTTTGTTTATTCCTGATATTTTCCACGGACTTCATTGTTTTGAATGTTTTTTTTCAGGTAACATTTTATTTTGAATGTGGAAACACTAAATGGTTCCACATGGAGAGATCAGCTTTACACATTCATATTTTCTATTGAGAAGGTTAGAGGAACTGTGGTAAACAAACATGATATTTCTGTTTGTATCGATGACATTTTATGCACTTGCCTAACGAAAAGACTTTGCTTTTCTCCAAAACCATTTTTACTGTGATTTTCTTGGTCCATTGCATCCGAATTCCACACCAGTTTGTCCGGACCTGACTGGATGAAACCAGAAATCACTGGATTTTTTTTGGCTAACTCAATCCCAAATATTGCTACAGCCTCTGTGTTTGTATTTTCTGGATATTATTCACAGACTTTATTTTTGGGAATGTTTTTTATCGGGGAACATTTTATTTTGAGTTTGGATACAGCAGCTAGTTCCACAGGGAGACACCAGCTCTACGTATTCGTATTTTCTGGGGAGAAAGCTAGAGGAACTGCAGCAAACAAACATGATATTTCTGTTTGTATAGATGACATTTTATGCACTTGCCTAATGTAAAGACTTTGCTTTTCTCCATCACCATTTTTACTGTGATTTCCTCAACCCATTTCATACCAATTCCACACCAGTTTGTCCGGATATGACTGGATGAAACCAGAAATATCCGGTTATGTTTTGGCTAACTCAATCCGAAATATTGCTACAGCCTCTGTGTTTGTGTTTTCTGGATATTATCGACGGACTTTATTGTTTCGAATGTTTTTATCAGGGAACATTTAATTTTGTACCGTTGCAACACTAATTGGTTCATCATGGGGACACCAGCTCTACACATTCCTATTTTATTGGGAGAAAGCTAGAGGAACTGCGGCAAACAAACATGATATTTCTGTTTGTATAGATGACATTTTATGCACTTGTCTAGCAAAAGACTTTGCTTTTCTGCAAAAGCCTTTTTTACTATGAATTTTTTGCTTCATTGCATACGAATTCCACACCACTTTGCCAGGATATGACTGGATGACACCAGAAATATCCGGTTGTGTTTTGGCTAACTCACTCCGAAATATTGTGAAAGCCTCTGTGTTTGTGTATTCCTGATATAATCCACGGACTTTATTGTTTTGAATGTTTTTATCAAGGAACATAAAATTTTGCACCGTTGAAACACTAACTGGTTCATCATGGGGACACCATCTCTACATATCCGTATTTTCTAGGGAGAAAGCTACAGGAACTGTGGCAAACAAACATGATATTTCTGTTTGTATAGATGACATTTTATGCACTTGCCTAACGAAAAGACTGCTTTTCTCCAAAACCATTTTTACTTTGATTTTCTCGGTCCATTGCATCCGAATTCCAAACGACTTTTTCCAGATATTACTGGATGAAACCATAAATATCCGGTTGTGTTTTGGCTAACTCAATCTGAAATATTCTGAAAGCCTCTGTGTTTGTGTTTTCTGGATATTATCTACAGACTTTATTGTTTTGAATGTTTTTATCAGGGAGCATTTAATTTTGTACTGTAGAAACACTAATTCATTCATCATGGGAACACCAGCTCTACACATTTGTATTTTCTAGGGAGAAAGCTAGAGGAACTGCGGCAAACAAACATGATATTTCTGTTTGTATCGATGACATTTTATGCACATGCCAAACGAAAACACTTTGCTTTTCTCTAAAACCATTTTTACTCAGATTTTCTCAGCCCATTGCTTACGAATTCCAAAGAACTTTGTCGGGATATGACTGGATGAAACCACAAATATCCGGTTGTGTTTTGGCTAACTCAATCCAAAATATTTTGAAAGCCTCTATGTTTGTGTTTTCTGGATATTATCCACGGACTTTATTGTTTTGAATGTTTTTATCAGGGAACATTTAATTTGTGCTTGGAATCACTAAGTGGTTCCAAATGGAGACACCAGCTCTACACATTCGTATTTTCTAGAGAAAAAGCTAGAGGAAATGTGGCAAACAAACATGATATTTCTCTTTCTATCGATGACATTTTATGCACATGCCTAACGAAAAGACTTTGCTTTTCTCCAAAACCATTTTTACTCTGATTTTCTCAGCCCATTGCATACGAATTCTACACCACTTTGTCCGGATATGACTGGATGAAACCAGAAATATCCGGTTGTGTTTTGGCTAACTCAATCTGAAATATTGTGAAAGCCTCTGTGTTTGTGTTTTCTGGATATTATCCACGGACTTTATAGTTTTGAAAGTTTTTATCAGGGAACATTTAATTTTGTACCGCTGAAACACTAATATTTCCACATGGAGACACCAGCTCTACACTTTCGTATTTTCTAGGGAGAAAGCTAGAGGAACTGCGGCAAACATACATGATATTTCTGTATGTATAGATGACATTTTATGCACTCCCCTAACGAAAAGACTTTGCTTTTCTCCAAAACCATTTTTACTGTGATTTTCTCGGTCAACTGCATACGAATTCCGCAGCAGTTTTTCCGGATATGACTGGATAACACCGGAAATATCCAGTATCCTTTGGGTAACTCAATCAAAGATATTGCAATATCCTTTGTGTTTTTGTATTCCAGATATAATCCACGGACTTTATTGTTTTGAATGTTTTTATCAGGGAACATTTAATTTTTGGTTGGAATCACTAATTGGTTCCACATGGAGACACCAGCTCTACACATTCATATTTTCTAGGGAGAAAGCTAGAGGAACTGCGGCAAACAAACATGATATTTCTGTTTGTATTGATGATATTTTATGCACTTGCATAAGGAAAAGGCCTTGCTTTTCTCCAAAACCATTTTTAGTCTGATTTTCTCAGCCCATTGCATACGAACTCCACACCAGTATGTCCGGATATGACTGGAAGAAACCAGTCATATCCGGTTGTGTTTTGGCTAACTCAATCTGAAATATTGTGAAAGCCTCTGTGTTTGTTTATTCCTGATATTATCCACGGACTTTATTGTTTTGAATGTTTTTTATCAGGGAGCATTTAATTTAGTGCTTGGAATCACTACTTGGTTGCACATGGAGACACCAGCTCTACACATTTGTATTTTCTAGGGAGAAAACTAGAGAAACTGCGACAAACAAACATGATATTTCTGTTTGTATCAAAGATATTTTATGCATTTGCCTAACGAAAAGACTTTGCTTTTCTCCAAAACCATTTGTACTGTGATTTTCTCGGTCCATTGCATACGAATTCCACACCACTTTGTCCGGATGTGACTGGATGAAACCAGAAATATCCGGTTGTGTTTTGTCTAACTCAATCCGAAATATTGTGAAAGACACACTGTTTGTGTTTTTTGGATATTATCAATGGACTTTATTGTTTTGAATGTTTTTATCAAGGATCATTTAATTTTGTACCATTGAAACACTAATTGGTTCATCATGGGGACACCAGCTCTACACATTCGTATTTTCTAGGGAGAAAACTAGAGGAACTGCGGCAAACAAACATGACATTTCTGTTTGTATAGATGACATTTTATGCACTTGCCTAGCGAAAAGACTTTGCTTTTCTGCAAAACCATTTTTACTGTGATTTTCTCGGTCCATTGCATCTGAATTCTACACCAGTTTGTCCGGATATGAGTGGATGAATACAGAAATATCCGGTTGTGTTTTGACTAACTCAATCCGAAATATTGTGAAAGCCTCTGTGTTTGTGTTTTCTGGATATTATCCACGGACTTTATTGTTTTGAATGTTTTTATCAGGGAGCATTTAATTTTGTACTGTAGAAACACTAATTCATTCCTCATGGGAACACCAGCTCTACACATTCGTATTTTCTACGGAGAAATCTAGAGGAACTGCGGCAAACAAACATGATATTCCTGTTTCTATAGATGACATTTTATGCACTTGCCTAACGAAAAGATTTTGCTTTTCTCCAAAACCATTTTTACTGTGATTTCCTCAGTCGATTGCAAACGAATTCCACACCAGTTTGTCCAGATATGACTAGATGAAACTGGAAATATCCGGTTGTGTTTTGGCTAACTCAATCCCAGATATTGCTACAGCCTCTGTGTTTGTGTTTACTGGATATTATCAATGGACTTTATTGTTTCTAATGTTTTTTATCAGGTAACATTTTATTTTGAGCTTGGATACAGTAATTGGTTCCACATGGAGACACCCCAGCTCTACACATTCGTATTTTCTAGGGAGAAAGCTAGAGGAACTGCGGCAAACATACATGATATTTCTGTATGTATAGATGACATTTTTTGCACTACCCTAACGAAAATACTCTGCTTTTCTCAAAAACCATTTTTATTGTGATTTTCTCGGTCAACTGCATACGAATTCCACACCAGTTTTTCCGGATATGACTGGATGACAACGGAAATATTCGGTTTTGTTTTGACTAACTCAATCAAAGATATTGCAACATACTTTGTGTTTGTGTATTCCTGATATAATCCACGGACTTTATTGTTTTGAATGTTTTTTATCAGGGAACATTGAATTTTTGTTTGGAATCACTAATTGGTTCCACATGGTGACACCAGCTCTAGGTATTCGTAATTTCTAGGGAGAAAGCTAGATGAACAGAGGCAAACAAACATGATATTTCTCTTTGAGTCAATGACATTTTATGCACTTGCCTAACAAAAAGATTTTGCTTTTCTTCAAAACCATTTTTACTGTCATTTTCTCGGTCCATTGCATACGAATTCCACACCCGTTTGTCCGGATATGACAGGATGAAACCAGAAATATCCGGTTGTGTTTTGGCTTACTCAATCCCACATATTGCTACAGCCTCTGGGTTTGTTTATTCCTGATATTTTCCACGGACTTCATTGTTTTGAATGTTTTTTTTCAGGTAACATTTTATTTTGAATGTGGAAACACTAAATGGTTCCACATGGAGAGATCAGCTTTACACATTCATATTTTCTATTGAGAAGGTTAGAGGAACTGTGGTAAACAAACATGATATTTCTGTTTGTATCGATGACATTTTATGCACTTGCCTAACGAAAAGACTTTGCTTTTCTCCAAAACCATTTTTACTGTGATTTTCTTGGTCCATTGCATCCGAATTCCACACCAGTTTGTCCGGACCTGACTGGATGAAACCAGAAATCACTGGATTTTTTTTGGCTAACTCAATCCCAAATATTGCTACAGCCTCTGTGTTTGTATTTTCTGGATATTATTCACAGACTTTATTTTTGGGAATGTTTTTTATCGGGGAACATTTTATTTTGAGTTTGGATACAGCAGCTAGTTCCACAGGGAGACACCAGCTCTACGTATTCGTATTTTCTGGGGAGAAAGCTAGAGGAACTGCAGCAAACAAACATGATATTTCTGTTTGTATAGATGACATTTTATGCACTTGCCTAATGTAAAGACTTTGCTTTTCTCCATCACCATTTTTACTGTGATTTCCTCAACCCATTTCATACCAATTCCACACCAGTTTGTCCGGATATGACTGGATGAAACCAGAAATATCCGGTTATGTTTTGGCTAACTCAATCCGAAATATTGCTACAGCCTCTGTGTTTGTGTTTTCTGGATATTATCGACGGACTTTATTGTTTCGAATGTTTTTATCAGGGAACATTTAATTTTGTACCGTTGCAACACTAATTGGTTCATCATGGGGACACCAGCTCTACACATTCCTATTTTATTGGGAGAAAGCTAGAGGAACTGCGGCAAACAAACATGATATTTCTGTTTGTATAGATGACATTTTATGCACTTGTCTAGCAAAAGACTTTGCTTTTCTGCAAAAGCCTTTTTTACTATGAATTTTTTGCTTCATTGCATACGAATTCCACACCACTTTGCCAGGATATGACTGGATGACACCAGAAATATCCGGTTGTGTTTTGGCTAACTCACTCCGAAATATTGTGAAAGCCTCTGTGTTTGTGTATTCCTGATATAATCCACGGACTTTATTGTTTTGAATGTTTTTATCAAGGAACATAAAATTTTGCACCGTTGAAACACTAACTGGTTCATCATGGGGACACCATCTCTACATATCCGTATTTTCTAGGGAGAAAGCTACAGGAACTGTGGCAAACAAACATGATATTTCTGTTTGTATAGATGACATTTTATGCACTTGCCTAACGAAAAGACTGCTTTTCTCCAAAACCATTTTTACTTTGATTTTCTCGGTCCATTGCATCCGAATTCCAAACGACTTTTTCCAGATATTACTGGATGAAACCATAAATATCCGGTTGTGTTTTGGCTAACTCAATCTGAAATATTCTGAAAGCCTCTGTGTTTGTGTTTTCTGGATATTATCTACAGACTTTATTGTTTTGAATGTTTTTATCAGGGAGCATTTAATTTTGTACTGTAGAAACACTAATTCATTCATCATGGGAACACCAGCTCTACACATTTGTATTTTCTAGGGAGAAAGCTAGAGGAACTGCGGCAAACAAACATGATATTTCTGTTTGTATCGATGACATTTTATGCACATGCCAAACGAAAACACTTTGCTTTTCTCTAAAACCATTTTTACTCAGATTTTCTCAGCCCATTGCTTACGAATTCCAAAGAACTTTGTCGGGATATGACTGGATGAAACCACAAATATCCGGTTGTGTTTTGGCTAACTCAATCCAAAATATTTTGAAAGCCTCTATGTTTGTGTTTTCTGGATATTATCCACGGACTTTATTGTTTTGAATGTTTTTATCAGGGAACATTTAATTTGTGCTTGGAATCACTAAGTGGTTCCAAATGGAGACACCAGCTCTACACATTCGTATTTTCTAGAGAAAAAGCTAGAGGAAATGTGGCAAACAAACATGATATTTCTCTTTCTATCGATGACATTTTATGCACATGCCTAACGAAAAGACTTTGCTTTTCTCCAAAACCATTTTTACTCTGATTTTCTCAGCCCATTGCATACGAATTCTACACCACTTTGTCCGGATATGACTGGATGAAACCAGAAATATCCGGTTGTGTTTTGGCTAACTCAATCTGAAATATTGTGAAAGCCTCTGTGTTTGTGTTTTCTGGATATTATCCACGGACTTTATAGTTTTGAAAGTTTTTATCAGGGAACATTTAATTTTGTACCGCTGAAACACTAATATTTCCACATGGAGACACCAGCTCTACACTTTCGTATTTTCTAGGGAGAAAGCTAGAGGAACTGCGGCAAACATACATGATATTTCTGTATGTATAGATGACATTTTATGCACTCCCCTAACGAAAAGACTTTGCTTTTCTCCAAAACCATTTTTACTGTGATTTTCTCGGTCAACTGCATACGAATTCCGCAGCAGTTTTTCCGGATATGACTGGATAACACCGGAAATATCCAGTATCCTTTGGGTAACTCAATCAAAGATATTGCAATATCCTTTGTGTTTTTGTATTCCAGATATAATCCACGGACTTTATTGTTTTGAATGTTTTTATCAGGGAACATTTAATTTTTGGTTGGAATCACTAATTGGTTCCACATGGAGACACCAGCTCTACACATTCATATTTTCTAGGGAGAAAGCTAGAGGAACTGCGGCAAACAAACATGATATTTCTGTTTGTATTGATGATATTTTATGCACTTGCATAAGGAAAAGGCCTTGCTTTTCTCCAAAACCATTTTTAGTCTGATTTTCTCAGCCCATTGCATACGAACTCCACACCAGTATGTCCGGATATGACTGGAAGAAACCAGTCATATCCGGTTGTGTTTTGGCTAACTCAATCTGAAATATTGTGAAAGCCTCTGTGTTTGTTTATTCCTGATATTATCCACGGACTTTATTGTTTTGAATGTTTTTTATCAGGGAGCATTTAATTTAGTGCTTGGAATCACTACTTGGTTGCACATGGAGACACCAGCTCTACACATTTGTATTTTCTAGGGAGAAAACTAGAGAAACTGCGACAAACAAACATGATATTTCTGTTTGTATCAAAGATATTTTATGCATTTGCCTAACGAAAAGACTTTGCTTTTCTCCAAAACCATTTGTACTGTGATTTTCTCGGTCCATTGCATACGAATTCCACACCACTTTGTCCGGATGTGACTGGATGAAACCAGAAATATCCGGTTGTGTTTTGTCTAACTCAATCCGAAATATTGTGAAAGACACACTGTTTGTGTTTTTTGGATATTATCAATGGACTTTATTGTTTTGAATGTTTTTATCAAGGATCATTTAATTTTGTACCATTGAAACACTAATTGGTTCATCATGGGGACACCAGCTCTACACATTCGTATTTTCTAGGGAGAAAACTAGAGGAACTGCGGCAAACAAACATGACATTTCTGTTTGTATAGATGACATTTTATGCACTTGCCTAGCGAAAAGACTTTGCTTTTCTGCAAAACCATTTTTACTGTGATTTTCTCGGTCCATTGCATCTGAATTCTACACCAGTTTGTCCGGATATGAGTGGATGAATACAGAAATATCCGGTTGTGTTTTGACTAACTCAATCCGAAATATTGTGAAAGCCTCTGTGTTTGTGTTTTCTGGATATTATCCACGGACTTTATTGTTTTGAATGTTTTTATCAGGGAGCATTTAATTTTGTACTGTAGAAACACTAATTCATTCCTCATGGGAACACCAGCTCTACACATTCGTATTTTCTACGGAGAAATCTAGAGGAACTGCGGCAAACAAACATGATATTCCTGTTTCTATAGATGACATTTTATGCACTTGCCTAACGAAAAGATTTTGCTTTTCTCCAAAACCATTTTTACTGTGATTTCCTCAGTCGATTGCAAACGAATTCCACACCAGTTTGTCCAGATATGACTAGATGAAACTGGAAATATCCGGTTGTGTTTTGGCTAACTCAATCCCAGATATTGCTACAGCCTCTGTGTTTGTGTTTACTGGATATTATCAATGGACTTTATTGTTTCTAATGTTTTTTATCAGGTAACATTTTATTTTGAGCTTGGATACAGTAATTGGTTCCACATGGAGACACCCCAGCTCTACACATTCGTATTTTCTAGGGAGAAAGCTAGAGGAACTGCGGCAAACATACATGATATTTCTGTATGTATAGATGACATTTTTTGCACTACCCTAACGAAAATACTCTGCTTTTCTCAAAAACCATTTTTATTG
Source organism: Lepus europaeus (assembly GCF_033115175.1). Taxonomy (NCBI): domain Eukaryota; kingdom Metazoa; phylum Chordata; class Mammalia; order Lagomorpha; family Leporidae; genus Lepus; species Lepus europaeus. The sequence goes on from NW_026909615.1 coordinate 684,969, forward strand.
TGATTTTCTCGGTCAACTGCATACGAATTCCACACCAGTTTTTCCGGATATGACTGGATGACAACGGAAATATTCGGTTTTGTTTTGACTAACTCAATCAAAGATATTGCAACATACTTTGTGTTTGTGTATTCCTGATATAATCCACGGACTTTATTGTTTTGAATGTTTTTTATCAGGGAACATTGAATTTTTGTTTGGAATCACTAATTGGTTCCACATGGTGACACCAGCTCTAGGTGTTCGTAATTTCTAGGGAGAAAGCTAGATGAACAGAGGCAAACAAACATGATATTTCTCTGAGTCGATGACATTTTATGCACTTGCCTAACGAAAAGATTTTGCTTTTCTTCAAAACCATTTTTACTGTCATTTTCTCGGTCCATTGCATACGAATTCCACACCCGTTTGTCCGGATATGACAGGATGAAACCAGAAATATCCGGTTGTGTTTTGGCTTACTCAATCCCACATATTGCTACAGCCTCTGGGTTTGTTTATTCCTGATATTATCCACGGACTTCATTGTTTTGAATGTTTTTTTTCAGGTAACATTTTATTTTGAATGTGGAAACACTAATTGGTTCCACATGGAGAGATCAGCTTTACACATTCATATTTTCTATTGAGATGGTTAGAGGAACTGTGGTAAACAAACATGATATTTCTGTTTGTATCGATGACATTTTATGCACTTGCCTAACGAAAAGACTTTGCTTTTCTCCAAAACCATTTTTACCATGATTTTCTTGGTCCATTGCATCCGAATTCCACACCAGTTTGTCCGGACATGACTGGATGAAACCAGAAATCACTGGATTTTTTTTGGCTAACTCAATCCCAAATATTGCTACAGCCTCTGTGTTTGTATTTTCTGGATATTATTCACAGACTTTATTTTTGGGAATGTTTTTTATCGGGGAACATTTTATTTTGAGTTTGGATACAGCAGCTAGTTCCACAGGGAGACACCAGCTCTACGTATTCGTATTTTCTGGGGAGAAAGCTAGAGGAACTGCAGCAAACAAACATGATATTTCTGTTTGTATAGATGACATTTTATGCACTTGCCTAATGTAAAGACTTTGCTTTTCTCCATCACCATTTTTACTGTGATTTCCTCAACCCATTTCATACCAATTCCACACCAGTTTGTCCGGATATGACTGGATGAAACCAGAAATATCCGGTTATGTTTTGGCTAACTCAATCCGAAATATTGCTACAGCCTCTGTGTTTGTGTTTTCTGGATATTATCGACGGACTTTATTGTTTCGAATGTTTTTATCAGGGAACATTTAATTTTGTACCGTTGCAACACTAATTGGTTCATCATGGGGACACCAGCTCTACACATTCGTATTTTATTGGGAGAAAGCTAGAGGAACTGCGGCAAACAAACATGATATTTCTGTTTGTATCGATGACATTATGCACTTGTCTAGCAAAAGACTTTGCTTTTCTGCAAAAGCCTTTTTTACTATGAATTTTTTGCTTCATTGCATACGAATTCCACACCACTTTGCCAGGATATGACTGGATGACACCAGAAATATCCGGTTGTGTTTTGGCTAACTCACTCCGAAATATTGTGAAAGCCTCTGTGTTTGTGTATTCCTGATATAATCCACGGACTTTATTGTTTTGAATGTTTTTATCAAGGAACATAAAATTTTGCACCGTTGAAACACTAACTGGATCATCATGGGGACACCATCTCTACATATTCGTATTTCTAGGGAGAAAGCTAGAGGAACTGTGGCAAACAAACATGATATTTCTGTTTCTATCGATGACATTTTATGCACTTGCCTAACGAAAAGACTGCTTTTCTCCAAAACCATTTTTACTTTGATTTTCTCGGTCCATTGCATCCGAATTCCAAACGACTTTTTCCAGATATTACTGGATGAAACCATAAATATCCGGTTGTGTTTTGGCTAACTCAATCTGAAATATTCTGAAAGCCTCTGTGTTTGTGTTTTCTGGATATTATCGATGGGCTTTATGGTTTTGAATATTTTTATCAGGTAACATTTTTTTGGTCTTGGAAACAAAAATGGGTTCCACATGTAGACACCAGCTCTACACATTCCTATTCTCTAGGGAGATAACTAGACGATCTGTGTCAAACAAACATGATATTTCTGTTTGTATAGATGACATTTTATGCACTTGCCTAACGAAAAGACTTTGCTTTTCTCCAAAACCATTTTTACTGTGATTTTCTTGGTCCATTGCATACGAATCCCAATCCAGTTTTTCCGGATATGACTGGATGAATCGAGAAATATCTGGTTGTGTTTTGGCTAACTGAATCCAGATTTTTTGAAAGCCTCTGTTTTTGTGTTTTCTATATATTATAAAGGGACTTTATTTTTTTCAATGTTGTTATCCGGGAACATTTTATTTTCAGCTTGGATACAGCAGTTGGTTCCACATGGAGACACCACTTGAACATATTCGTATTTTCTAGGGAGAAAGCTAGAGGAACAGCGGCAAACAAACATGATATTTCTCTTTGTATAGATGATATTTTATGCACTTGCCTAATGAAAGACTTTGCTTCTCTCCAAAACCATTTTTACTTTGATTTGCTCGGTCCATTGCATACGAATTCCAAGAGACTTTTTCCGGATATGACTGGATGAAACCAGAAATATCCGGTTGTGTTTTGGCTAACTGAATCCGAAATATTGTGAAAGCCTCTGTGTTTATGTTTTCTGTATATTATCGCTGTAGTTTATTGTTTTGAATATTTTTATCAGGGAACATTTAATTTGTACCGTAAAGTTCAATTGGTTCATCATTGAGACACCAGCTGAACATATTCGTATTTTCTGGGGAGAAAGCTAGAGGAACTGCGGCAAACAAACATGATATTTCTGTTTGTATAGATGACATTTTATGCACTTGCCTAACGAAAAGACTTTGCTTTTTTCCAAAAGCATTCTTCCTGTGATTTTCTCGGTCCATTGCATCCGAATTCCACTCCAGTTTGTCCAGATATGACTGCATGAAACCAGAAATATCCGGTTGTGTTTTGGCTAACTCAATCCCAGATATTGCTACAGCCTCTGTGTTTGTGTATGTCTGATATTATCCACGGACTTTATTGTTTTGAATGTTTTTTTATCAGGTAACATTTTATTTTGATTTTGGAAACACTAATGGGTTCCACATGGAGACCCCAGCTCTACACATTCGTATTTTCTGGGGAGAAAGCTAGAGGAACTGCGACAAACAAACATGATATTTCTGTTTGTATAGATGACTTTTTAAGCACTTGCCTAACGAAAACTCTTTGCTATTCTCCAAATGCATTTTTACTGTGATTTTCTCGATCCATTGCATACGAATTCCACACCCGTTTGTCCGGGTATGACTGGATGAAAACAGAAATATCCGGTTGTGTTTTGTCTAACTCAATCTGAAATATTGTTAAAGCCTCTGTGTTTGTGTTTTCTGGATATTATTGATGGACTTTATGGTTTTGAATGTTTTTATAAGGGAACATTTAATTTTGTACCATTGAAACACTATTGGTTGATCATGAGGACAGCAACTCTACACATTCGTATTTTCTAGGGAGAAAGCTAGAGGAACTGCGGCAAACAAACATGATATTTCTGTTTGTATAGATGACATTTTATGCACTTGCCAAACGAATAGACTTTGCTTTTCTCCAAAACCATTTTTACTGTAATTTTCTAAGTCCATTGCATAAGTATTCCACTCCAGTTTGTCCAGATATGACTGGTTGAAAATAGAAATATACGGTTGTGCTTTGGCTCACTGAATCCGAAATATTTTGAAAGCCTCTGTGTTTCTTTTTTCTGGATATTATAAAGGGACTTTATTTTTTTCAATGTTTTTTATCGGGGAAAATTTTATTTTGAGCTTGGATATAGTAGTTGGTTCCACATGGAGACACCAGCTGAACATATTCGATTTTCTAGGGAGAAAGCTAGAGAAACTGTGGCAAACAAACATGATATTTCTGTTTCTGTAGATGACATTTTATACACTTGCATAACGAAAGACTTTGCTTTTCTCCAAAACCATTTTTACTGTGATTTTCTCGGTCCATTGCATACGAATTCCACACCAGTTTGTCCAGATATGACTGGATGAAACCAGAAATATCCGGTTGTGTTTTGGCTAACTCAATCCCAGATATTGCTACAGCCTCTGTGTTTGTTTATTCCTGATATTAAAATGGATTTTATTGATTTGAATGTTTTTAGTCAGGGAACATTTTATTTTGAGCTTGGATGCAGTAATTCGTTCCACATGGAGACACAAACTCTACACATTCATATTTTCTAGGGAGAAAGCTAGAGGAACTGTGGCAAACAAACATGATATTTCTGTTTGTATAGATGACATTTTATGCACTTGCCTAACAAAAAGACTTTGCTTTTCTCCAAAACCATTTTTACTGTGATTTTCTTGGTCCATCGCATAGCAATTCCACACAAGTTTGTCCGGATATGACTGGATGAAACTAGAAATATCCGGTTGTGTTTTGGCTAACTCAATCCCAGATATTGTGAAAGTCTCTGTGTTTGTGTTTTCCTGATGTTATCGATTGACGTTATTGTTTTGAATGTTTTTTATCAGGGAACATTTCATTTTGTCCCGTAGAAACACTAATTCGTTCATCCTGGGAACAGCAGCTCTACACATTCGTGTTTTCTAGGGACAAAGCTAGAGGAAGTCTGGGAAAAAATCATGATATTTCTGTTTGTATACATCACATTTTACGCACTTCCATAATGAAATGATTTATTTTCTCCAAAACCATTTTTACTGTGATTTTCTCGGTCCATTGCATACGAATTCCACACCACTTTGCCCAGATATGACTGGATGAAACTGGAAATATCCGGGTTTGTTTTGGCTAACTCAATCCAGGATATTGCTACAGCCTCTGTGTTTGTGTTTTCTGGATATTATCATCAGACTTTATTTTTTTTGAATGTTTTTTTATCGGGGAACATTTTATTTTGAGCTTGGATACAGTAATTCGTCCACATGGACACCAGCTGAATATATTCGTATTTTTATGGAAAAGCTAGAGGAACTGCGGCAAACAAACATATTTCTTTTGTATAGATGACATTTTATGCACTTGCCTAATGAAAAGACTTTGCTTTACTCCAAAACCATTTTTACTGTGAATATCTCTGTCCATTGCATACGAATTCCACACCAGTTTACCGGATATGACTGGATGAAACCAGAAATATCCGGTTTTGTTTTGGCTAACTCAATCCCAGATATTGCTACAGCCTCTGTGTTTGTGTATTCCTGATATTATCCACGGACTTTATTGTTTTGAATGTTTTTATCAGGGAACATTTCATTTTGTGCTTGGAATCACTAATTGGTTCCACATGGAGACACCAGCTCTACACATTCGTATTTTCTAGGGAGAAAGCTAGAGGAACTGCGGCAAACAAACTTGATATTTCTGTTTCTATCGATGACATTTTATGCATTTGCCTAACGAAAAGACTTTGCTTTTCTCCAAAACCATTTTTACTGTGATTTTCTCAGTCGATTGCATACGAATTCCACACCACTTTGTCCGGATATGACTGGATGAAACCAGAAATATCCGGTTGTGTTTTGTCTATCTCAATCCGAAATATTGTGAAAACCTCTGTGTTTGTGTTTTCTGGATATATTCAAGGGACTTCATTTTTTTGAATGTTTTTTATCAGAGAACATTTTATTTTGAGCTTGATTACAGTATTTGTTCCACATGGAGACACCAGCTGTATATATTCGTATTTTCTAGGGAGGAAGCTAGAGGAACTGCCGCAAACAAACATGATATTTCTGTTTCTATCGATGACATTTTATGCACTTGCCTAACGTAAAGACTTTGCTTTTCTCCAAAAAAATTTTTACTTTGGTTTTCTCTGTCCATTGCATCCGAATTCCAAACCACCTTGTCCTGATATCACTGGATGAAACCAGAAATATCCAGTTGTGTTTTGGCTAACTCAATCCGAAATATTGCTACAGCCTCTGTGTTTGTGTTTTCTGGATATTATCGATGGACTTTATTGTTTTGAATATTTTTATCAGGGAACATTTATTTTTGTACCATAGAAACTAGAATTGGTTCATCGTGGGGACACCAGCTCTACACATTCATATTTTCTAGGGAGAAAGCTAGAGGAACTGCGGTAAACAAACATGATATTTCTGTTGGTCTAGATGACATTTTATGCACTTGCGTAATGAAAAGACTTTGCTATTCTCCAAAACCATTTTTACTGTGATTTTCTCGGTCCATTGCATACGAATTCCACAACAGTTTGTCCGGATAAGACTGGATGAAACCGGAAATATCAGGTTTTGTTTTAGCTAACTCAATCCCAGATATTGCAACAGCCTCTGTGTTTGTTTATTCCTGATATTTTCCACGGACTTTATTGTTTGAATGTATTTATCGGGAAACATTTAATTTTGTGCTTGGAGTCACTACTTGGTTCCACATGGAGATACCAGCTCTACACATTCTTATTTTCTAGTGAGAAAGCTAGAGGAACTGCGACGAACAAACATGATATTTCTGTTTGTATAGATGACATTTTATGCACTTGCCTAACGAATAGACTTTGCTTTTCTCCAAAACCTTTTTGACTGTGATTTTCTCAGCCCAAAGCATAGGAAATCCACACCACTTTTTCCATATATGATAGGATGAAACCAGAAATATCCGGTTGTGTTTTGGCTAACTCAATCCCAAATATTGCTACAGCCTCTGTGTTTGTTTTTTCCGGATATTATCCACCTACTTTATTGTTTTCAATGTTTTTTATCGGGGGATATTTTATGTTGAGCTTGGATAGAGTAATTGGTTCCACATGGAGACACCAGCTCTACATATTTGTATTTTCTAGGGAGAAACTAGAGGATCTGCGGCAAAGGAACCTGATATTTCTGTTTGTATCGATGATGTTTTATGCACCTGCCTAAGGAAAAGACTTTGCTTTTCTCCAAAACCATTTTTAGTCTGATTTTCTCAGCCCATTGCATATGAACTCCACACCAGTTTGTCCGGATATGACTGGATGAAACCAGAAATATCCGGTTTTGTTTTGGCTAACTCAATCCCAGATATTGCTACAGCCTCTGTGTTTGTGTATTCCTGATATCATCCACGGACTTTATTGTTTTGCATGTTTTTTATCAGGGAACATTTAATTTAGTGCTTGGAATCACTACTTGGTTGCACATGGAGACACCAGCTCTACACATTCGTATTTTCTAGGGAGAAAACCTGAGAAACTGCGACAAACAAACATGATATTTCTGTTTGTATCGAAGATATTTTATGCATTTGCCTAAGGAAAAGACTTTGCTTTTCTCCAAAACCATTTGTACTGTGATTTTCTCGGTCCATTGCATACGAATTCCACACCAGTTGGTCCGGATGTGACTGGATGAAACCAGAAATATCCGGTTGTGTTTTGTCTAACTCAATACGAAATATTGTGAAAGCCTCTGTGTTTGTTTTTTCTGGATATTACTGATGGACTTTATTGTTTTGAATGTTTTCATCAGGGAACATTTCATTTTGTAGCGTTGAAACACTAATTGGTTCATCATGGGGACACCAGCTCTACACATTCGTATATTCTAGGGAGAAAGCTAGAGGAACTGCGGGAAACAAACCTGATATTTCTGTTTGTATCGATGACATTTTATGCACTTGCCTAAGGAAAAGACTTTGCTTTTCTCCAAAACCATTTTTTCTGTGATTTCTCGGTACATGTCATATGAATTCCACAACAGATTGTCCGGATATGACTGGATAAAACTGGAAATATCCGGTTGTGTTTTGGCTAACTCAATCCCCAAAATTGCTGCAGCCTCTGTGTTTGTATTTTCTGGATATTATCGATGGACTTTATTTTTTGAATACTTTTATCAGGGAACATTCAATTTTGTACCGTGGAAACACTAATTGGTTCATCATGGGGACACCAGCTCTACAGATTCCTATTTTCTAGGGAGAACGCTAGAGGAACTGCGGCAAACAAACATGACATTTCTGTTTGTATAGATGACAGTTTATGCACTTGCCTAATGAAAAGACTTTGCTTTTCTCCAAAACCATTTTTACTGTGATTTTCTCGGTACATGTCATATGAATTCCACAACAGATTGTCCGGATATGACTGGATAAAACCGGAAATATCCGGTTTTTGTTTTGGCCAACTCAATCCCAGATATTGCTACAGCCTCTGTGTTTGCGTATTCCTGATATTATCCACGGACTTCATTGTTTTGAATGTTTTTTATCAGGGAACATTTAATTTTGTACCGTGGAATCACTAACTGATTCCACATGGAGACACCAGCTCTACACATTCGTATTTTCTAGGGAGAAAGCTAGAGGAACTGCGGCAAACAAACATGATATTTCTGTTTGTCTAGATGACATTTTATGCACTTGCCTAACGACAAGACTTTCTTTTTCTCCAAAACCATTTGTACTGTGATTTTTCTCGGTCCATTGCATAGGAATTCCACACCACTTTGTCCGGATATGACCGGATGAAATCAGAAATATCCGGTTGTGTTTTGGCTAACTCAATCCGAAATATTGTGAAAGCCTCTGTGTTTGTGTTTTCTGGATATTATCCACGGACTTTATTCTTTTTGTTTTGAATGTTTTTATGAGGGAACATTTAATTTTGTACCGTGGAAACACTAATGGGTTCATCATGGGAACAGCAGCTCTACACATTCGTATTTTCTTGGGAGAAAGCTAGAGGAACTGCGGCAAACATACAATATTTCTGTTTGTATCGATGACACTTTATACACTTGCCTAACGAAAAGACTTTGCTTTTCTCCAAACGTTTTTTACTGTGATTTTCTCGGTCCATTGCATACGAATACCATACCAGTTTGTCCGGATATGACTGGATGAAACCAGAAATACCCGGTTGTGTTTTGGCTAACTCAATCCCAAATATTGCTACAGCCTCTGTGTTTGTGTTTTCTGGATATTATCATCAGACTTTATTTTTTTTGAATGTTTTTTTATCGGGGAACATTTTATTTTGAGCTTGGATACAGTAATTCGTCCACATGGACACCAGCTGAATATATTCATATTTTTATGGAAAAGCTAGAGGAACTGCGGCAAACAAACATATTTCTTTTGTATAGATGACATTTTATGCACTTGCCTAATGAAAAGACTTTGCTTTACTCCAAAACCATTTTTACTGTGAATATCTCTGTCCATTGCATACGAATTCCACACCAGTTTACCGGATATGACTGGATGAATCCAGAAATATCCGGTTTTGTTTTGGCTAACTCAATCCCAGGTATTGCTACAGCCTCTGTGTTTGTGTATTCCTGATATTATCCACGGACTTTATTGTTTTGAATGTTTTTATCAGGGAACATTTCATTTTGTGCTTGGAATCACTAATTGGTTCCACATGGAGACACCAGCTCTACACATTCGTATTTTCTAGGGAGAAAGCTAGAGGAACTGCGGCAAACAAACATGATATTTCTGTTTCTATCGATGACATTTTATGCACTTGCCTAACGTATAGACTTTGCTTTTCTCCAAAAAAAATTTTTACTTTGGTTTTCTCTGTCCATTGCATCCGAATTCCAAACCACCTTGTCCTGATATCACTGGATGAAAGCAGAAATATCCAGTTGTGTTTTGGCTAACTCAATCCGAAATACTGCTACAGCCTCTGTGTTTGTGTTTTCTGGATATTATCGATGGACTTTATTGTTTTGAATGTTTTTATCAGGGAACATTTATTTTTGTACCATAGAAACTTCAATTGGTTCATCATGGGGACACCAGCTCTACACATTCATATTTTCTAGGGAGAAAGCTAGAGGAACTGCGGTAAACAAACATGATATTTCTGTTGGTCTAGATGACATTTTATGCACTTGCGTAATGAAAAGACTTTGCTATTCTCCAAAACCATTTGTACTGTGATTTTCTCGGTCCATTGCATACGAATTCCACAACAGTTTGTCCGGATAAGACTGGATGAAACCGGAAATATCAGGTTTTGTTTTAGCTAACTCAATCCCAGATATTGCAACAGCCTCTGTGTTTGTTTATTCCTGATATTTTCCACGGACTTTATTGTTTGAATGTATTTATCGGGAAACATTTAATTTTGTGCTTGGAGTCACTACTTGGTTCCACATGGAGATACCAGCTCTACACATTCTTATTTTCTAGTGAGAAAGCTAGAGGAACTGCGACGAACAAACATGATATTTCTGTTTGTATAGATGACATTTTATGCACTTGCCTAACGAATAGACTTTGCTTTTCTCCAAAACCTTTTTTACTGTGATTTTCTCAGCCCAAAGCATAGGAAATCCACACCACTTTTTCCATATATGATAGGATGAAACCAGAAATATCCGGTTGTGTTTTGGCTAACTCAATCCCAAATATTGCTACAGCCTCTGTGTTTGTTTTTTCCGGATATTATCCACCTACTTTATTGTTTTCAATGTTTTTTATCGGGGAATATTTTATGTTGAGGTTGGATAGAGTAATTGGTTCCACATGGAGACACCAGCTCTACATATTCGTATTTTCTAGGGAGAAACTAGAGGATCTGCGGCAAAGGAACCTGATATTTCTGTTTGTATCGATGATGTTTTATGCACCTGCCTAAGGAAAAGACTTTGCTTTTCTCCAAAACCATTTTTAGTCTGATTTTCTCAGCCCATTGCATATGAACTCCACACCAGTTTGTCCGGATATGACTGGATGAAACCAGAAATATCCGGTTTTGTTTTGGCTAACTCAATCCCAGATATTGCTACAGCCTCTGTGTTTGTGTATTCCTGATATCATCCACGGACTTTATTGTTTTGCATGTTTTTTATCAGGGAACATTTAATTTAGTGCTTGGAATCACTACTTGGTTGCACATGGAGACACCAGCTCTACACATTCGTATTTTCTAGGGAGAAAACCTGAGAAACTGCGACAAACAAACATGATATTTCTGTTTGTATCGAAGATATTTTATGCATTTGCCTAAGGAAAAGACTTTGCTTTTCTCCAAAACCATTTGTACTGTGATTTTCTCGGTCCATTGCATACGAATTCCACACCAGTTGGTCCGGATGTGACTGGATGAAACCAGAAATATCCGGTTGTGTTTTGTCTAACTCAATACGAAATATTGTGAAAGCCTCTGTGTTTGTTTTTTCTGGATATTACTGATGGACTTTATTGTTTTGAATGTTTTCATCAGGGAACATTTCATTTTGTAGCGTTGAAACACTAATTGGTTCATCATGGGGACACCAGCTCTACACATTCGTATATTCTAGGGAGAAAGCTAGAGGAACTGCGGGAAACAAACCTGATATTTCTGTTTGTATCGATGACATTTTATGCACTTGCCTAAGGAAAAGACTTTGCTTTTCTCCAAAACCATTTTTTCTGTGATTTCTCGGTACATGTCATATGAATTCCACAACAGATTGTCCGGATATGACTGGATAAAACTGGAAATATCCGGTTGTGTTTTGGCTAACTCAATCCCCAAAATTGCTGCAGCCTCTGTGTTTGTATTTTCTGGATATTATCGATGGACTTTATTTTTTGAATACTTTTATCAGGGAACATTCAATTTTGTACCGTGGAAACACTAATTGGTTCATCATGGGGACACCAGCTCTACAGATTCCTATTTTCTAGGGAGAACGCTAGAGGAACTGCGGCAAACAAACATGACATTTCTGTTTGTATAGATGACAGTTTATGCACTTGCCTAATGAAAAGACTTTGCTTTTCTCCAAAACCATTTTTACTGTGATTTTCTCGGTACATGTCATATGAATTCCACAACAGATTGTCCGGATATGACTGGATAAAACCGGAAATATCCGGTTTTTGTTTTGGCCAACTCAATCCCAGATATTGCTACAGCCTCTGTGTTTGCGTATTCCTGATATTATCCACGGACTTCATTGTTTTGAATGTTTTTTATCAGGGAACATTTAATTTTGTACCGTGGAATCACTAACTGATTCCACATGGAGACACCAGCTCTACACATTCGTATTTTCTAGGGAGAAAGCTAGAGGAACTGCGGCAAACAAACATGATATTTCTGTTTGTCTAGATGACATTTTATGCACTTGCCTAACGACAAGACTTTCTTTTTCTCCAAAACCATTTGTACTGTGATTTTTCTCGGTCCATTGCATAGGAATTCCACACCACTTTGTCCGGATATGACCGGATGAAATCAGAAATATCCGGTTGTGTTTTGGCTAACTCAATCCGAAATATTGTGAAAGCCTCTGTGTTTGTGTTTTCTGGATATTATCCACGGACTTTATTCTTTTTGTTTTGAATGTTTTTATGAGGGAACATTTAATTTTGTACCGTGGAAACACTAATGGGTTCATCATGGGAACAGCAGCTCTACACATTCGTATTTTCTTGGGAGAAAGCTAGAGGAACTGCGGCAAACATACAATATTTCTGTTTGTATCGATGACACTTTATACACTTGCCTAACGAAAAGACTTTGCTTTTCTCCAAACGTTTTTTACTGTGATTTTCTCGGTCCATTGCATACGAATACCATACCAGTTTGTCCGGATATGACTGGATGAAACCAGAAATACCCGGTTGTGTTTTGGCTAACTCAATCCCAAATATTGCTACAGCCTCTGTGTTTGTGTTTTCTGGATATTATCATCAGACTTTATTTTTTTTGAATGTTTTTTTATCGGGGAACATTTTATTTTGAGCTTGGATACAGTAATTCGTCCACATGGACACCAGCTGAATATATTCATATTTTTATGGAAAAGCTAGAGGAACTGCGGCAAACAAACATATTTCTTTTGTATAGATGACATTTTATGCACTTGCCTAATGAAAAGACTTTGCTTTACTCCAAAACCATTTTTACTGTGAATATCTCTGTCCATTGCATACGAATTCCACACCAGTTTACCGGATATGACTGGATGAATCCAGAAATATCCGGTTTTGTTTTGGCTAACTCAATCCCAGGTATTGCTACAGCCTCTGTGTTTGTGTATTCCTGATATTATCCACGGACTTTATTGTTTTGAATGTTTTTATCAGGGAACATTTCATTTTGTGCTTGGAATCACTAATTGGTTCCACATGGAGACACCAGCTCTACACATTCGTATTTTCTAGGGAGAAAGCTAGAGGAACTGCGGCAAACAAACATGATATTTCTGTTTCTATCGATGACATTTTATGCACTTGCCTAACGTATAGACTTTGCTTTTCTCCAAAAAAAATTTTTACTTTGGTTTTCTCTGTCCATTGCATCCGAATTCCAAACCACCTTGTCCTGATATCACTGGATGAAAGCAGAAATATCCAGTTGTGTTTTGGCTAACTCAATCCGAAATACTGCTACAGCCTCTGTGTTTGTGTTTTCTGGATATTATCGATGGACTTTATTGTTTTGAATGTTTTTATCAGGGAACATTTATTTTTGTACCATAGAAACTTCAATTGGTTCATCATGGGGACACCAGCTCTACACATTCATATTTTCTAGGGAGAAAGCTAGAGGAACTGCGGTAAACAAACATGATATTTCTGTTGGTCTAGATGACATTTTATGCACTTGCGTAATGAAAAGACTTTGCTATTCTCCAAAACCATTTGTACTGTGATTTTCTCGGTCCATTGCATACGAATTCCACAACAGTTTGTCCGGATAAGACTGGATGAAACCGGAAATATCAGGTTTTGTTTTAGCTAACTCAATCCCAGATATTGCAACAGCCTCTGTGTTTGTTTATTCCTGATATTTTCCACGGACTTTATTGTTTGAATGTATTTATCGGGAAACATTTAATTTTGTGCTTGGAGTCACTACTTGGTTCCACATGGAGATACCAGCTCTACACATTCTTATTTTCTAGTGAGAAAGCTAGAGGAACTGCGACGAACAAACATGATATTTCTGTTTGTATAGATGACATTTTATGCACTTGCCTAACGAATAGACTTTGCTTTTCTCCAAAACCTTTTTTACTGTGATTTTCTCAGCCCAAAGCATAGGAAATCCACACCACTTTTTCCATATATGATAGGATGAAACCAGAAATATCCGGTTGTGTTTTGGCTAACTCAATCCCAAATATTGCTACAGCCTCTGTGTTTGTTTTTTCCGGATATTATCCACCTACTTTATTGTTTTCAATGTTTTTTATCGGGGAATATTTTATGTTGAGGTTGGATAGAGTAATTGGTTCCACATGGAGACACCAGCTCTACATATTCGTATTTTCTAGGGAGAAACTAGAGGATCTGCGGCAAAGGAACCTGATATTTCTGTTTGTATCGATGATGTTTTATGCACCTGCCTAAGGAAAAGACTTTGCTTTTCTCCAAAACCATTTTTAGTCTGATTTTCTCAGCCCATTGCATATGAACTCCACACCAGTTTGTCCGGATATGACTGGATGAAACCAGAAATATCCGGTTTTGTTTTGGCTAACTCAATCCCAGATATTGCTACAGCCTCTGTGTTTGTGTATTCCTGATATCATCCACGGACTTTATTGTTTTGCATGTTTTTTATCAGGGAACATTTAATTTAGTGCTTGGAATCACTACTTGGTTGCACATGGAGACACCAGCTCTACACATTCGTATTTTCTAGGGAGAAAACTAGAGAAACTGCGACAAACAAACATGATATTTCTGTTTGTATCGAAGATATTTTATGCATTTGCCTAAGGAAAAGACTTTGCTTTTCTCCAAAACCATTTGTACTGTGATTTTCTTGGTCCATTGCATACAAATTCCACACCAGTTGGTCCGGATGTGACTGGATGAAACCAGAAATATCCGGTTGTGTTTTGTCTAACTCAATCCGAAATATTGTGAAAGCCTCTGTGTTTGTTTTTTCTGGATATTACTGAGGGACTTTATTGTTTTGAATGTTTTCATCAGGGAACATTTCATTTTGTAGCGTTGAAACACTAATTGGTTCATCATGGGGACACCAGCTCTACACATTCGTATATTCTAGGGAGAAAGCTAGAGGAACTGCGGGAAACAAACCTGATATTTCTGTTTGTATCGATGACATTTTATGCACTTGCCTAATGAAAAGACTTTGCTTTTCTCCAAAACCATTTTTCTGTGATTTCTCGGTACATGTCATATGAATTCCACAACAGATTGTCCGGATATGACTGGATAAAACTGGAAATATCCGGTTGTGTTTTGGCTAACTCAATCCCCAAAATTGCTGCAGCCTCTGTGTTTGTATTTTCTGGATATTATCGATGGACTTTATTTTTTGAATACTTTTATCAGGGAACATTCAATTTTGTACCGTGGAAACACTAATTGGTTCATCATGGGGACACCAGCTCTACAGATTCCTATTTTCTAGGGAGAACGCTAGAGGAACTGCGGCAAACAAACATGACATTTCTGTTTGTATAGATGACAGTTTATGCACTTGCCTAATGAAAAGACTTTGCTTTTCTCCAAAACCATTTTTACTGTGATTTTCTTGGTACATGTCATATGAATTCCACAACAGATTGTCCGGATATGACTGGATAAAACCAGAAATATCCGGTTTTTTGTTTGGCCAACTCAATCCCAGATATTGCTACAGCCTCTGTGTTTGCGTATTCCTGATATTATCCACGGACTTCATTGTTTTGAATGTTTTTTATCAGGGAACATTTAATTTTGTACCGTGGAATCACTAACTGATTCCACATGGAGACACCAGCTCTACACATTCGTATTTTCTAGGGAGAAAGCTAGAGGAACTGCGGCAAACAAACATGATATTTCTGTTTGTCTAGATGACATTTTATGCACTTGCCTAACGACAAGACTTTCTTTTCCTCCAAAACCATTTGTACTGTGATTTTCTCGGTCCATTGCATAGGAATTCCACACCACTTTGTCCGGATATGACCGGATGAAATCAGAAATATCCGGTTGTGTTTTGGCTAACTCAATCCGAAATATTGTGAAAGCCTCTGTGTTTGTGTTTTCTGGATATTATCCACGGACTTTATTCTTTTTGTTTTGAATGTTTTTATGAGGGAACATTTAATTTTGTACCGTGGAAACACTAATGGGTTCATCATGGGAACAGCAGCTCTACACATTCGTATTTTCTTGGGAGAAAGCTAGAGGAACTGCGGCAAACATACAATATTTCTGTTTGTATCGATGACATTTTATACACTTGCCTAACGAAAAGACTTTGCTTTTCTCCAAACGTTTTTTACTGTGATTTTCTCGGTCCATTGCATACGAATACCATACCAGTTTGTCCGGATATGACTGGATGAAACCAGAAATACCCGGTTGTGTTTTGGCTAACTCAATCCCAAATATTGCTACAGCCTCTGTGTTTGTGTTTTCTGGATATTATCATCAGACTTTATTTTTTTTGAATGTTTTTTTATCGGGGAACATTTTATTTTGAGCTTGGATACAGTAAGTCGTCCACATGGACACCAGCTGAATATATTCGTATTTTTATGGAAAAGCTAGAGGAACTGCGGCAAACAAACATATTTCTTTTGTATAGATGACATTTTATGCACTTGCCTAATGAAAAGACTTTGGTTTACTCCAAAACCATTTTTACTGTGAATATCTCTGTCCATTGCATACGAATTCCACACCAGTTTACCGGATATGACTGGATGAAACCAGAAATATCCGGTTTTGTTTTGGCTAACTCAATCCCAGATATTGCTACAGCCTCTGTGTTTGTGTATTCCTGATATCATCCACGGACTTTATTGTTTTGCATGTTTTTTATCAGGGAACATTTAATTTAGTGCTTGGAATCACTACTTGGTTGCACATGGAGACACCAGCTCTACACATTCGTATTTTCTAGGGAGAAAACTAGAGAAACTGCGACAAACAAACATGATATTTCTGTTTGTATCGAAGATATTTTATGCATTTGCCTAAGGAAAAGACTTTGCTTTTCTCCAAAACCATTTGTACTGTGATTTTCTTGGTCCATTGCATACAAATTCCACACCAGTTGGTCCGGATGTGACTGGATGAAACCAGAAATATCCGGTTGTGTTTTGTCTAACTCAATCCGAAATATTGTGAAAGCCTCTGTGTTTGTTTTTTCTGGATATTACTGATGGACTTTATTGTTTTGAATGTTTTCATCAGGGAACATTTCATTTTGTAGCGTTGAAACACTAATTGGTTCATCATGGGGACACCAGCTCTACACATTCGTATATTCTAGGGAGAAAGCTAGAGGAACTGCGGGAAACAAACCTGATATTTCTGTTTGTATCGATGACATTTTATGCACTTGCCTAATGAAAAGACTTTGCTTTTCTCCAAAACCATTTTTCTGTGATTTCTCGGTACATGTCATATGAATTCCACAACAGATTGTCCGGATATGACTGGATAAAACTGGAAATATCCGGTTGTGTTTTGGCTAACTCAATCCCCAAAATTGCTGCAGCCTCTGTGTTTGTATTTTCTGGATATTATCGATGGACTTTATTTTTTGAATACTTTTATCAGGGAACATTCAATTTTGTACCGTGGAAACACTAATTGGTTCATCATGGGGACACCAGCTCTACAGATTCCTATTTTCTAGGGAGAACGCTAGAGGAACTGCGGCAAACAAACATGACATTTCTGTTTGTATAGATGACAGTTTATGCACTTGCCTAATGAAAAGACTTTGCTTTTCTCCAAAACCATTTTTACTGTGATTTTCTTGGTACATGTCATATGAATTCCACAACAGATTGTCCGGATATGACTGGATAAAACCAGAAATATCCGGTTTTTTGTTTGGCCAACTCAATCCCAGATATTGCTACAGCCTCTGTGTTTGCGTATTCCTGATATTATCCACGGACTTCATTGTTTTGAATGTTTTTTATCAGGGAACATTTAATTTTGTACCGTGGAATCACTAACTGATTCCACATGGAGACACCAGCTCTACACATTCGTATTTTCTAGGGAGAAAGCTAGAGGAACTGCGGCAAACAAACATGATATTTCTGTTTGTATAGATGACATTTTATGCACTTGCCTAACGACAAGACTTTCTTTTCCTCCAAAACCATTTGTACTGTGATTTTCTCGGTCCATTGCATAGGAATTCCACACCACTTTGTCCGGATATGACCGGATGAAATCAGAAATATCCGGTTGTGTTTTGGCTAACTCAATCCGAAATATTGTGAAAGCCTCTGTGTTTGTGTTTTCTGGATATTATCCACGGACTTTATTCTTTTTGTTTTGAATGTTTTTATGAGGGAACATTTAATTTTGTACCGTGGAAACACTAATGGGTTCATCATGGGAACAGCAGCTCTACACATTCGTATTTTCTTGGGAGAAAGCTAGAGGAACTGCGGCAAACATACAATATTTCTGTTTGTATCGATGACATTTTATACACTTGCCTAACGAAAAGACTTTGCTTTTCTCCAAACGTTTTTTACTGTGATTTTCTCGGTCCATTGCATACGAATACCATACCAGTTTGTCCGGATATGACTGGATGAAACCAGAAATACCCGGTTGTGTTTTGGCTAACTCAATCCCAAATATTGCTACAGCCTCTGTGTTTGTGTTTTCTGGATATTATCATCAGACTTTATTTTTTTTGAATGTTTTTTTATCGGGGAACATTTTATTTTGAGCTTGGATACAGTAAGTCGTCCACATGGACACCAGCTGAATATATTCGTATTTTTATGGAAAAGCTAGAGGAACTGCGGCAAACAAACATATTTCTTTTGTATAGATGACATTTTATGCACTTGCCTAATGAAAAGACTTTGCTTTACTCCAAAACCATTTTTACTGTGAATATCTCTGTCCATTGCATACGAATTCCACACCAGTTTACCGGATATGACTGGATGAAACCAGAAATATCCGGTTTTGTTTTGGCTAACTCAATCCCAGATATTGCTACAGCCTCTGTGTTTGTGTATTCCTGATATTATCCACGGACTTTATTGTTTTGAATGTTTTTATCAGGGAACATTTCATTTTGTGCTTGGAATCACTAATTGGTTCCACATGGAGACACCAGCTCTACACATTCGTATTTTCTAGGGAGAAAGCTAGAGGAACTGCGGCAAACAAACATGATATTTCTGTTTCTATCGATGACATTTTATGCATTTGCCTAACGAAAAGACTTTGCTTTTCTCCAAAACCATTTTTACTGTGATTTTCTCAGTCGATTGCATACGAATTCCACACCACTTTGTCCGGATATGACTGGATGGAAACAGAAATATCCGGTTGTGTTTTGTCTATCTCAATCCGAAATATTGTGAAAACCTCTGTGTTTGTGTTTTCTGGATATATTCAAGGGACTTTATTTTTTTGAATGTTTTTTATCAGAGAACATTTTATTTTGAGCTTGACTACAGTATTTGTTCCACATGGAGACACCAGCTGTATATATTCGTATTTTCTAGGGAGGAAGCTAGAGGAACTGCCGCAAACAAACATGATATTTCTGTTTCTATCGATGACATTTTATGCACTTGCCTAACGTAAAGACTTTGCTTTTCTCCAAAAAAATTTTTACTTTGGTTTTCTCTGTCCATTGCATCCGAATTCCAAACCACCTTGTCCTGATATCACTGGATGAAACCAGAAATATCCAGTTGTGTTTTGGCTAACTCAATCCGAAATACTGCTACAGCCTCTGTGTTTGTGTTTTCTGGATATTATCGATGGACTTTATTGTTTTGAATATTTTTATCAGGGAACATTTATTTTTGTACCATAGAAACTTCAATTGGTTCATCGTGGGGACACCAGCTCTACACATTCATATTTTCTAGGGAGAAAGCTAGAGGAACTGCGGTAAACAAACATGATATTTCTGTTGGTCTAGATGACATTTTATGCACTTGCGTAATGAAAAGACTTTGCTATTCTCCAAAACCATTTTTACTGTGATTTTCTCGGTCCATTGCATACGAATTCCACAACAGTTTGTCCGGATAAGACTGGATGAAACCGGAAATATCAGGTTTTGTTTTAGCTAACTCAATCCCAGATATTGCAACAGCCTCTGTGTTTGTTTATTCCTGATATTTTCCACGGACTTTGTTGTTTGAATGTATTTATCGGGAAACATTTAATTTTGTGCTTGGAGTCACTACTTGGTTCCACATGGAGATACCAGCTCTACACATTCTTATTTTCTAGTGAGAAAGCTAGAGGAACTGCGACGAACAAACATGATATTTCTGTTTGTATAGATGACATTTTATGCACTTGCCTAACGAATAGACTTTGCTTTTCTCCAAAACCTTTTTGACTGTGATTTTCTCAGCCCAAAGCATAGGAAATCCACACCACTTTTTCCATATATGATAGGATGAAACCAGAAATATCCGGTTGTGTTTTGGCTAACTCAATCCCAAATATTGCTACAGCCTCTGTGTTTGTTTTTTCCGGATATTATCCACCTACTTTATTGTTTTCAATGTTTTTTATCGGGGAATATTTTATGTTGAGCTTGGATAGAGTAATTGGTTCCACATGGAGACACCAGCTCTACATATTCGTATTTTCTAGGGAGAAACTAGAGGATCTGCGGCAAAGGAACCTGATATTTCTGTTTGTATCGATGATGTTTTATGCACTTGCCTAAGGAAAAGACTTTGCTTTTCTCCAAAACCATTTTTAGTCTGATTTTCTCAGCCCATTGCATATGAACTCCACACCAGTTTGTCCGGATATGACTGGATGAAACCAGAAATATCCGGTTTTGTTTTGGCTAACTCAATCCCAGATATTGCTACAGCCTCTGTGTTTGTGTATTCCTGATATCATCCACGGACTTTATTGTTTTGCATGTTTTTTATCAGGGAACATTTAATTTAGTGCTTGGAATCACTACTTGGTTGCACATGGAGACACCAGCTCTACACATTCGTATTTTCTAGGGAGAAAACTAGAGAAACTGCGACAAACAAACATGATATTTCTGTTTGTATCGAAGATATTTTATGCATTTGCCTAAGGAAAAGACTTTGCTTTTCTCCAAAACCATTTGTACTGTGATTTTCTTGGTCCATTGCATACAAATTCCACACCAGTTTGTCCGGATGTGACTGGATGAAACCAGAAATATCCGGTTGTGTTTTGGCTAACTCAATCCCAAATATTGTGAAAGCCTCTGTGTTTGTTTTTTCTGGATATTACTGATGGACTTTATTGTTTTGAATGTTTTTATCAGGGAACATTTCATTTTGTAGCGTTGAAACACTAATTGGTTCATCATGGGGACACCAGCTCTACACATTCGTATATTCTAGGGAGAAAGCTAGAGGAACTGCGGGAAACAAACCTGATATTTCTGTTTGTATCGATGACATTTTATGCACTTGCCTAATGAAAAGACTTTGCTTTTCTCCAAAACCATTTTTCTGTGATTTCTCGGTACATGTCATATGAATTCCACAACAGATTGTCCGGATATGACTGGATAAAACTGGAAATATCCGGTTGTGTTTTGGCTAACTCAATCCCCAAAATTGCTGCAGCCTCTGTGTTTGTATTTTCTGGATATTATCGATGGACTTTATTTTTTGAATACTTTTATCAGGGAACATTCAATTTTGTACCGTGGAAACACTAATTGGTTCATCATGGGGACACCAGCTCTACAGATTCCTATTTTCTAGGGAGAACGCTAGAGGAACTGTGGCAAACAAACATGACATTTCTGTTTGTATAGATGACAGTTTATGCACTTGCCTAATGAAAAGACTTTGCTTTTCTCCAAAACCATTTTTACTGTGATTTTCTCGGTACATGTCATATGAATTCCACAACAGATTGTCCGGATATGACTGGATAAAACCAGAAATATCCGGTTTTTTGTTTGGCCAACTCAATCCCAGATATTGCTACAGCCTCTGTGTTTGCGTATTCCTGATATTATCCACGGACTTCATTGTTTTGAATGTTTTTTATCAGGGAACATTTAATTTTGTACCGTGGAATCACTAACTGATTCCACATGGAGACACCAGCTCTACACATTCGTATTTTCTAGGGAGAAAGCTAGAGGAACTGCGGCAAACAAACATGATATTTCTGTTTGTATAGATGACATTTTATGCACTTGCCTAACGACAAGACTTTCTTTTCCTCCAAAACCATTTGTACTGTGATTTTCTCGGTCCATTGCATAGGAATTCCACACCACTTTGTCCGGATATGACCGGATGAAATCAGAAATATCCGGTTGTGTTTTGGCTAACTCAATCCGAAATATTGTGAAAGCCTCTGTGTTTGTGTTTTCTGGATATTATCCACGGACTTTATTCTTTTTGTTTTGAATGTTTTTATGAGGGAACATTTAATTTTGTACCGTGGAAACACTAATGGGTTCATCATGGGAACAGCAGCTCTACACATTCGTATTTTCTTGGGAGAAAGCTAGAGGAACTGCGGCAAACATACAATATTTCTGTTTGTATCGATGACATTTTATACACTTGCCTAACGAAAAGACTTTGCTTTTCTCCAAACGTTTTTTACTGTGATTTTCTCGGTCCATTGCATACGAATACCATACCAGTTTGTCCGGATATGACTGGATGAAACCAGAAATACCCGGTTGTGTTTTGGCTAACTCAATCCCAAATATTGCTACAGCCTCTGTGTTTGTGTTTTCTGGATATTATCATCAGACTTTATTTTTTTTGAATGTTTTTTTATCGGGGAACATTTTATTTTGAGCTTGGATACAGTAATTCGTCCACATGGACACCAGCTGAATATATTCGTATTTTTATGGAAAAGCTAGAGGAACTGCGGCAAACAAACATATTTCTTTTGTATAGATGACATTTTATGCACTTGCCTAATGAAAAGACTTTGCTTTACTCCAAAACCATTTTTACTGTGAATATCTCTGTCCATTGCATACGAATTCCACACCAGTTTACCGGATATGACTGGATGAAACCAGAAATATCCGGTTTTGTTTTGGCTAACTCAATCCCAGATATTGCTACAGCCTCTGTGTTTGTGTATTCCTGATATTATCCACGGACTTTATTGTTTTGAATGTTTTTATCAGGGAACATTTCATTTTGTGCTTGGAATCACTAATTGGTTCCACATGGAGACACCAGCTCTACACATTCGTATTTTCTAGGGAGAAAGCTAGAGGAACTGCGGCAAACAAACATGATATTTCTGTTTCTATCGATGACATTTTATGCATTTGCCTAACGAAAAGACTTTGCTTTTCTCCAA
Organism: Lepus europaeus; assembly: GCF_033115175.1. Taxonomy (NCBI): domain Eukaryota; kingdom Metazoa; phylum Chordata; class Mammalia; order Lagomorpha; family Leporidae; genus Lepus; species Lepus europaeus. Next base: position 708,319 of record NW_026909615.1, read on the forward strand.
AACCATTTTTACTGTGATTTTCTCAGTCGATTGCATACGAATTCCACACCACTTTGTCCGGATATGACTGGATGGAAACAGAAATATCCGGTTGTGTTTTGTCTATCTCAATCCGAAATATTGTGAAAACCTCTGTGTTTGTGTTTTCTGGATATATTCAAGGGACTTTATTTTTTTGAATGTTTTTTATCAGAGAACATTTTATTTTGAGCTTGACTACAGTATTTGTTCCACATGGAGACACCAGCTGTATATATTCGTATTTTCTAGGGAGGAAGCTAGAGGAACTGCCGCAAACAAACATGATATTTCTGTTTCTATCGATGACATTTTATGCACTTGCCTAACGTAAAGACTTTGCTTTTCTCCAAAAAAATTTTTACTTTGGTTTTCTCTGTCCATTGCATCCGAATTCCAAACCACCTTGTCCTGATATCACTGGATGAAACCAGAAATATCCAGTTGTGTTTTGGCTAACTCAATCCGAAATACTGCTACAGCCTCTGTGTTTGTGTTTTCTGGATATTATCGATGGACTTTATTGTTTTGAATATTTTTATCAGGGAACATTTATTTTTGTACCATAGAAACTTCAATTGGTTCATCGTGGGGACACCAGCTCTACACATTCATATTTTCTAGGGAGAAAGCTAGAGGAACTGCGGTAAACAAACATGATATTTCTGTTGGTCTAGATGACATTTTATGCACTTGCGTAATGAAAAGACTTTGCTATTCTCCAAAACCATTTTTACTGTGATTTTCTCGGTCCATTGCATACGAATTCCACAACAGTTTGTCCGGATAAGACTGGATGAAACCGGAAATATCAGGTTTTGTTTTAGCTAACTCAATCCCAGATATTGCAACAGCCTCTGTGTTTGTTTATTCCTGATATTTTCCACGGACTTTGTTGTTTGAATGTATTTATCGGGAAACATTTAATTTTGTGCTTGGAGTCACTACTTGGTTCCACATGGAGATACCAGCTCTACACATTCTTATTTTCTAGTGAGAAAGCTAGAGGAACTGCGACGAACAAACATGATATTTCTGTTTGTATAGATGACATTTTATGCACTTGCCTAACGAATAGACTTTGCTTTTCTCCAAAACCTTTTTGACTGTGATTTTCTCAGCCCAAAGCATAGGAAATCCACACCACTTTTTCCATATATGATAGGATGAAACCAGAAATATCCGGTTGTGTTTTGGCTAACTCAATCCCAAATATTGCTACAGCCTCTGTGTTTGTTTTTTCCGGATATTATCCACCTACTTTATTGTTTTCAATGTTTTTTATCGGGGAATATTTTATGTTGAGCTTGGATAGAGTAATTGGTTCCACATGGAGACACCAGCTCTACATATTCGTATTTTCTAGGGAGAAACTAGAGGATCTGCGGCAAAGGAACCTGATATTTCTGTTTGTATCGATGATGTTTTATGCACTTGCCTAAGGAAAAGACTTTGCTTTTCTCCAAAACCATTTTTAGTCTGATTTTCTCAGCCCATTGCATATGAACTCCACACCAGTTTGTCCGGATATGACTGGATGAAACCAGAAATATCCGGTTTTGTTTTGGCTAACTCAATCCCAGATATTGCTACAGCCTCTGTGTTTGTGTATTCCTGATATCATCCACGGACTTTATTGTTTTGCATGTTTTTTATCAGGGAACATTTAATTTAGTGCTTGGAATCACTACTTGGTTGCACATGGAGACACCAGCTCTACACATTCGTATTTTCTAGGGAGAAAACTAGAGAAACTGCGACAAACAAACATGATATTTCTGTTTGTATCGAAGATATTTTATGCATTTGCCTAAGGAAAAGACTTTGCTTTTCTCCAAAACCATTTGTACTGTGATTTTCTTGGTCCATTGCATACAAATTCCACACCAGTTTGTCCGGATGTGACTGGATGAAACCAGAAATATCCGGTTGTGTTTTGGCTAACTCAATCCCAAATATTGTGAAAGCCTCTGTGTTTGTTTTTTCTGGATATTACTGATGGACTTTATTGTTTTGAATGTTTTTATCAGGGAACATTTCATTTTGTAGCGTTGAAACACTAATTGGTTCATCATGGGGACACCAGCTCTACACATTCGTATATTCTAGGGAGAAAGCTAGAGGAACTGCGGGAAACAAACCTGATATTTCTGTTTGTATCGATGACATTTTATGCACTTGCCTAATGAAAAGACTTTGCTTTTCTCCAAAACCATTTTTCTGTGATTTCTCGGTACATGTCATATGAATTCCACAACAGATTGTCCGGATATGACTGGATAAAACTGGAAATATCCGGTTGTGTTTTGGCTAACTCAATCCCCAAAATTGCTGCAGCCTCTGTGTTTGTATTTTCTGGATATTATCGATGGACTTTATTTTTTGAATACTTTTATCAGGGAACATTCAATTTTGTACCGTGGAAACACTAATTGGTTCATCATGGGGACACCAGCTCTACAGATTCCTATTTTCTAGGGAGAACGCTAGAGGAACTGCGGCAAACAAACATGACATTTCTGTTTGTATAGATGACAGTTTATGCACTTGCCTAATGAAAAGACTTTGCTTTTCTCCAAAACCATTTTTACTGTGATTTTCTCGGTACATGTCATATGAATTCCACAACAGATTGTCCGGATATGACTGGATAAAACCGGAAATATCCGGTTTTTGTTTTGGCCAACTCAATCCCAGATATTGCTACAGCCTCTGTGTTTGCGTATTCCTGATATTATCCACGGACTTCATTGTTTTGAATGTTTTTTATCAGGGAACATTTAATTTTGTACCGTGGAATCACTAACTGATTCCACATGGAGACACCAGCTCTACACATTCGTATTTTCTAGGGAGAAAGCTAGAGGAACTGCGGCAAACAAACATGATATTTCTGTTTGTATAGATGACATTTTATGCACTTGCCTAACGACAAGACTTTCTTTTCCTCCAAAACCATTTGTACTGTGATTTTCTCGGTCCATTGCATAGGAATTCCACACCACTTTGTCCGGATATGACCGGATGAAATCAGAAATATCCGGTTGTGTTTTGGCTAACTCAATCCGAAATATTGTGAAAGCCTCTGTGTTTGTGTTTTCTGGATATTATCCACGGACTTTATTCTTTTTGTTTTGAATGTTTTTATGAGGGAACATTTAATTTTGTACCGTGGAAACACTAATGGGTTCATCATGGGAACAGCAGCTCTACACATTCGTATTTTCTTGGGAGAAAGCTAGAGGAACTGCGGCAAACATACAATATTTCTGTTTGTATCGATGACATTTTATACACTTGCCTAACGAAAAGACTTTGCTTTTCTCCAAACGTTTTTTACTGTGATTTTCTCGGTCCATTGCATACGAATACCATACCAGTTTGTCCGGATATGACTGGATGAAACCAGAAATACCCGGTTGTGTTTTGGCTAACTCAATCCCAAATATTGCTACAGCCTCTGTGTTTGTGTTTTCTGGATATTATCATCAGACTTTATTTTTTTTGAATGTTTTTTTATCGGGGAACATTTTATTTTGAGCTTGGATACAGTAAGTCGTCCACATGGACACCAGCTGAATATATTCGTATTTTTATGGAAAAGCTAGAGGAACTGCGGCAAACAAACATATTTCTTTTGTATAGATGACATTTTATGCACTTGCCTAATGAAAAGACTTTGCTTTACTCCAAAACCATTTTTACTGTGAATATCTCTGTCCATTGCATACGAATTCCACACCAGTTTACCGGATATGACTGGATGAAACCAGAAATATCCGGTTTTGTTTTGGCTAACTCAATCCCAGGTATTGCTACAGCCTCTGTGTTTGTGTATTCCTGATATTATCCACGGACTTTATTGTTTTGAATGTTTTTATCAGGGAACATTTCATTTTGTGCTTGGAATCACTAATTGGTTCCACATGGAGACACCAGCTCTACACATTCGTATTTTCTAGGGAGAAAGCTAGAGGAACTGCGACGAACAAACATGATATTTCTGTTTGTATAGATGACATTTTATGCACTTGCCTAACGAATAGACTTTGCTTTTCTCCAAAACCTTTTTTACTGTGATTTTCTCAGCCCAAAGCATAGGAAATCCACACCACTTTTTCCATATATGATAGGATGAAACCAGAAATATCCGGTTGTGTTTTGGCTAACTCAATCCCAAATATTGCTACAGCCTCTGTGTTTGTTTTTTCCGGATATTATCCACCTACTTTATTGTTTTCAATGTTTTTTATCGGGGAATATTTTATGTTGAGCTTGGATAGAGTAATTGGTTCCACATGGAGACACCAGCTCTACATATTCGTATTTTCTAGGGAGAAACTAGAGGATCTGCGGCAAAGGAACCTGATATTTCTGTTTGTATCGATGATGTTTTATGCACCTGCCTAAGGAAAAGACTTTGCTTTTCTCCAAAACCATTTTTAGTCTGATTTTCTCAGCCCATTGCATATGAACTCCACACCAGTTTGTCCGGATATGACTGGATGAAACCAGAAATATCCGGTTTTGTTTTGGCTAACTCAATCCCAGATATTGCTACAGCCTCTGTGTTTGTGTATTCCTGATATCATCCACGGACTTTATTGTTTTGCATGTTTTTTATCAGGGAACATTTAATTTAGTGCTTGGAATCACTACTTGGTTGCACATGGAGACACCAGTTCTACACATTCGTATTTTCTAGGGAGAAAACCTGAGAAACTGCGACAAACAAACATGATATTTCTGTTTGTATCGAAGATATTTTATGCATTTGCCTAAGGAAAAGACTTTGCTTTTCTCCAAAACCATTTGTACTGTGATTTTCTCGGTCCATTGCATACGAATTCCACACCAGTTTGTCCGGATGTGACTGGATGAAACCAGAAATATCCGGTTGTGTTTTGTCTAACTCAATCCGAAATATTGTGAAAGCCTCTGTGTTTGTTTTTTCTGGATATTACTGATGGACTTTATTGTTTTGAATGTTTTTATCAGGGAACATTTCATTTTGTAGCGTTGAAACACTAATTGGTTCATCATGGGGACACCAGCTCTACACATTCGTATATTCTAGGGAGAAAGCTAGAGGAACTGCGGGAAACAAACCTGATATTTCTGTTTGTATCGATGACATTTTATGCACTTGCCTAATGAAAATTCTTTGCTTTTCTCCAAAACCATTTTTCTGTGATTTCTCGGTACATGTCATATGAATTCCACAACAGATTGTCCGGATATGACTGGATAAACCTGGAAATATCCGGTTGTGTTTTGGCTAACTCAATCCCCAAAATTGCTGCAGCCTCTGTGTTTGTATTTTCTGGATATTATCGATGGACTATATTTTTTGAATACTTTTATCAGGGAACATTCAATTTTGTACCGTGGAAACACTAATTGGTTCATCATGGGGACACCAGCTCTACAGATTCCTATTTTCTAGGGAGAACGCTAGAGGAACTGCGGCAAACAAACATGACATTTCTGTTTGTATAGATGACAGTTTATGCACTTGCCTAATGAAAAGACTTTGCTTTTCTCCAAAACCATTTTTACTGTGATTTTCTCGGTACATGTCATATGAATTCCACAACAGATTGTCCGGATATGACTGGATAAAACCGGAAATATCCGGTTTTTGTTTTGGCCAACTCAATCCCAGATATTGCTACAGCCTCTGGGTTTGCGTATTCCTGATATTATCCACGGACTTCATTGTTTTGAATGTTTTTTATCAGGGAACATTTAATTTTGTACCGTGGAATCACTAACTGATTCCACATGGAGACACCAGCTCTACACATTCGTATTTTCTAGGGAGAAAGCTAGAGGAACTGCGGCAAACAAACATGATATTTCTGTTTGTATAGATGACATTTTATGCACTTGCCTAACGACAAGACTTTCTTTTTCTCCAAAACCATTTGTACTGTGATTTTCTCGGTCCATTGCATAGGAATTCCACACCACTTTGTCCGGATATGACCGGATGAAATCAGAAATATCCGGTTGTGTTTTGGCTAACTCAATCCGAAATATTGTGAAAGCCTCTGTGTTTGTGTTTTCTGGATATTATCCACGGACTTTATTCTTTTTGTTTTGAATGTTTTTATGAGGGAACATTTAATTTTGTACCGTGGAAACACTAATGGGTTCATCATGGGAACAGCAGCTCTACACATTCGTATTTTCTTGGGAGAAAGCTAGAGGAACTGCGGCAAACATACAATATTTCTGTTTGTATCGATGACATTTTATACACTTGCCTAACGAAAAGACTTTGCTTTTCTCCAAACGTTTTTTACTGTGATTTTCTCGGTCCATTGCATACGAATACCATACCAGTTTGTCCGGATATGACTGGATGAAACCAGAAATACCCGGTTGTGTTTTGGCTAACTCAATCCCAAATATTGCTACAGCCTCTGTGTTTGTGTTTTCTGGATATTATCATCAGACTTTATTTTTTTTGAATGTTCTTTTATCGGGGAACATTTTATTTTGAGCTTGGATACAGTAAGTCGTCCACATGGACACCAGCTGAATATATTCGTATTTTTATGGAAAAGCTAGAGGAACTGCGGCAAACAAACATATTTCTTTTGTATAGATGACATTTTATGCACTTGCCTAATGAAAAGACTTTGCTTTACTCCAAAACCATTTTTACTGTGAATATCTCTGTCCATTGCATACGAATTCCACACCAGTTTACCGGATATGACTGGATGAAACCAGAAATATCCGGTTTTGTTTTGGCTAACTCAATCCCAGATATTGCTACAGCCTCTGTGTTTGTGTATTCCTGATATTATCCACGGACTTTATTGTTTTGAATGTTTTTATCAGGGAACATTTCATTTTGTGCTTGGAATCACTAATTGGTTCCACATGGAGACACCAGCTCTACACATTCGTATTTTCTAGGGAGAAAGCTAGAGGAACTGCGGCAAACAAACATGATATTTCTGTTTCTATCGATGACATTTTATGCATTTGCCTAACGAAAAGACTTTGCTTTTCTCCAAAACCATTTTTACTGTGATTTTCTCAGTCGATTGCATACGAATTCCACACCACTTTGTCCGGATATGACTGGATGGAAACAGAAATATCCGGTTGTGTTTTGTCTATCTCAATCCGAAATATTGTGAAAACCTCTGTGTTTGTGTTTTCTGGATATATTCAAGGGACTTTATTTTTTTGAATGTTTTTTATCAGAGAACATTTTATTTTGAGCTTGACTACAGTATTTGTTCCACATGGAGACACCAGCTGTATATATTCGTATTTTCTAGGGAGGAAGCTAGAGGAACTGCCGCAAACAAACATGATATTTCTGTTTGTATCGATGACATTTTATGCACTTGCCTAACGTAAAGACTTTGCTTTTCTCCAAAAAAATTTTTACTTTGGTTTTCTCTGTCCATTGCATCCGAATTCCAAACCACCTTGTCCTGATATCACTGGATGAAACCAGAAATATCCAGTTGTGTTTTGGCTAACTCAATCCGAAATATTGCTACAGCCTCTGTGTTTGTGTTTTCTGGATATTATCGATGGACTTTATTGTTTTGAATATTTTTATCAGGGAACATTTATTTTTGTACCATAGAAACTTCAATTGGTTCATCGTGGGGACACCAGCTCTACACATTCATATTTTCTAGGGAGAAAGCTAGAGGAACTGCGGTAAACAAACATGATATTTCTGTTGGTCTAGATGACATTTTATGCACTTGCGTAATGAAAAGACTTTGCTATTCTCCAAAACCATTTTTACTGTGATTTTCTCGGTCCATTGCATACGAATTCCACAACAGTTTGTCCGGATAAGACTGGATGAAACCGGAAATATCAGGTTTTGTTTTAGCTAACTCAATCCCAGATATTGCAACAGCCTCTGTGTTTGTTTATTCCTGATATTTTCCACGGACTTTGTTGTTTGAATGTATTTATCGGGAAACATTTAATTTTGTGCTTGGAGTCACTACTTGGTTCCACATGGAGATACCAGCTCTACACATTCTTATTTTCTAGTGAGAAAGCTAGAGGAACTGCGACGAACAAACATGATATTTCTGTTTGTATAGATGACATTTTATGCACTTGCCTAACGAATAGACTTTGCTTTTCTCCAAAACCTTTTTGACTGTGATTTTCTCAGCCCAAAGCATAGGAAATCCACACCACTTTTTCCATATATGATAGGATGAAACCAGAAATATCCGGTTGTGTTTTGGCTAACTCAATCCCAAATATTGCTACAGCCTCTGTGTTTGTTTTTTCCGGATATTATCCACCTACTTTATTGTTTTCAATGTTTTTTATCGGGGAATATTTTATGTTGAGCTTGGATAGAGTAATTGGTTCCACATGGAGACACCAGCTCTACATATTCGTATTTTCTAGGGAGAAACTAGAGGATCTGCGGCAAAGGAACCTGATATTTCTGTTTGTATCGATGATGTTTTATGCACCTGCCTAAGGAAAAGACTTTGCTTTTCTCCAAAACCATTTTTAGTCTGATTTTCTCAGCCCATTGCATACGAACTCCACACCAGTTTGTCCGGATATGACTGGATGAAACCAGAAATATCCGGTTTTGTTTTGGCTAACTCAATCCCAGATATTGCTACAGCCTCTGTGTTTGTGTATTCCTGATATCATCCACGGACTTTATTGTTTTGCATGTTTTTTATCAGGGAACATTTAATTTAGTGCTTGGAATCACTACTTGGTTGCACATGGAGACACCAGCTCTACACATTCGTATTTTCTAGGGAGAAAACTAGAGAAACTGCGACAAACAAACATGATATTTCTGTTTGTATCGAAGATATTTTATGCATTTGCCTAAGGAAAAGACTTTGCTTTTCTCCAAAACCATTTGTACTGTGATTTTCTCGGTCCATTGCATACGAATTCCACACCAGTTTGTCCGGATGTGACTGGATGAAACCAGAAATATCCGGTTGTGTTTTGTCTAACTCAATCCGAAATATTGTGAAAGCCTCTGTGTTTGTTTTTTCTGGATATTACTGATGGACTTTATTGTTTTGAATGTTTTTATCAGGGAACATTTCATTTTGTAGCGTTGAAACACTAATTGGTTCATCATGGGGACACCAGCTCTACACATTCGTATATTCTAGGGAGAAAGCTAGAGGAACTGCGGGAAACAAACCTGATATTTCTGTTTGTATCGATGACATTTTATGCACTTGCCTAATGAAAAGACTTTGCTTTTCTCCAAAACCATTTTTCTGTGATTTCTCGGTACATGTCATATGAATTCCACAACAGATTGTCCGGATATGACTGGATAAACCTGGAAATATCCGGTTGTGTTTTGGCTAACTCAATCCCCAAAATTGCTGCAGCCTCTGTGTTTGTATTTTCTGGATATTATCGATGGACTTTATTTTTTGAATACTTTTATCAGGGAACATTCAATTTTGTACCGTGGAAACACTAATTGGTTCATCATGGGGACACCAGCTCTACAGATTCCTATTTTCTAGGGAGAACGCTAGAGGAACTGCGGCAAACAAACATGACATTTCTGTTTGTATAGATGACAGTTTATGCACTTGCCTAATGAAAAGACTTTGCTTTTCTCCAAAACCATTTTTACTGTGATTTTCTTGGTACATGTCATATGAATTCCACAACAGATTGTCCGGATATGACTGGATAAAACCGGAAATATCCGGTTTTTGTTTTGGCCAACTCAATCCCAGATATTGCTACAGCCTCTGTGTTTGCGTATTCCTGATATTATCCACGGACTTCATTGTTTTGAATGTTTTTTATCAGGGAACATTTAATTTTGTACCGTGGAATCACTAACTGATTCCACATGGAGACACCAGCTCTACACATTCGTATTTTCTAGGGAGAAAGCTAGAGGAACTGCGGCAAACAAACATGATATTTCTGTTTGTCTAGATGACATTTTATGCACTTGCCTAACGACAAGACTTTCTTTTTCTCCAAAACCATTTGTACTGTGATTTTCTCGGTCCATTGCATAGGAATTCCACACCACTTTGTCCGGATATGACCGGATGAAATCAGAAATATCCGGTTGTGTTTTGGCTAACTCAATCCGAAATATTGTGAAAGCCTCTGTGTTTGTGTTTTCTGGATATTATCCACGGACTTTATTCTTTTTGTTTTGAATGTTTTTATGAGGGAACATTTAATTTTGTACCGTGGAAACACTAATGGGTTCATCATGGGAACAGCAGCTCTACACATTCGTATTTTCTTGGGAGAAAGCTAGAGGAACTGCGGCAAACATACAATATTTCTGTTTGTATCGATGACATTTTATACACTTGCCTAACGAAAAGACTTTGCTTTTCTCCAAACCTTTTTTACTGTGATTTTCTCGGTCCATTGCATACGAATACCATACCAGTTTGTCCGGATATGACTGGATGAAACCAGAAATACCCAGTTGTGTTTTGGCTAACTCAATCCCAAATATTGCTACAGCCTCTGTGTTTGTGTTTTCTGGATATTATCATCAGACTTTATTTTTTTTGAATGTTTTTTTATCGGGGAACATTTTATTTTGAGCTTGGATACAGTAATTCGTCCACATGGACACCAGCTGAATATATTCGTATTTTTATGGAAAAGCTAGAGGAACTGCGGCAAACAAACATATTTCTTTTGTATAGATGACATTTTATGCACTTGCCTAATGAAAAGACTTTGCTTTACTCCAAAACCATTTTTACTGTGAATATCTCTGTCCATTGCATACGAATTCCACACCAGTTTACCGGATATGACTGGATGAAACCAGAAATATCCGGTTTTGTTTTGGCTAACTCAATCCCAGATATTGCTACAGCCTCTGTGTTTGTGTATTCCTGATATTATCCACGGACTTTATTGTTTTGAATGTTTTTATCAGGGAACATTTCATTTTGTGCTTGGAATCACTAATTGGTTCCACATGGAGACACCAGCTCTACACATTCGTATTTTCTAGGGAGAAAGCTAGAGGAACTGCGGCAAACAAACATGATATTTCTGTTTCTATCGATGACATTTTATGCATTTGCCTAACGAAAAGACTTTGCTTTTCTCCAAAACCATTTTTACTGTGATTTTCTCAGTCGATTGCATACGAATTCCACACCACTTTGTCCGGATATGACTGGATGAAAACAGAAATATCCAGTTGTGTTTTGTCTATCTCAATCCGAAATATTGTGAAAACCTCTGTGTTTGTGTTTTCTGGATATATTCAAGGGACTTTATTTTTTTGAATGTTTTTTATCAGAGAACATTTTATTTTGAGCTTGACTACAGTATTTGTTCCACATGGAGACACCAGCTGTATATATTCGTATTTTCTAGGGAGGAATCCTGCTAGAGGAACTGCCGCAAACAAACATGATATTTCTGTTTCTATCGATGACATTTTATGCACTTGCCTAACGTAAAGACTTTGCTTTTCTCCAAAAAATTTTTTACTTTGGTTTTCTCTGTCCATTGCATCCGAATTCCAAACCACCTTGTCCTGATATCACTGGATGAAACCAGAAATATCCAGTTGTGTTTTGGCTAACTCAATCCGAAATATTGCTACAGCCTCTGTGTTTGTGTTTTCTGGATATTATCGATGGACTTTATTGTTTTGAATATTTTTATCAGGGAACATTTATTTTTGTACCATAGAAACTTCAATTGGTTCATCGTGGGGACACCAGCTCTACACATTCATATTTTCTAGGGAGAAAGCTAGAGGAACTGCGGTAAACAAACATGATATTTCTGTTGGTCTAGATGACATTTTATGCACTTGCGTAATGAAAAGACTTTGCTATTCTCCAAAACCATTTTTACTGTGATTTTCTCGGTCCATTGCATACGAATTCCACAACAGTTTGTCCGGATAAGACTGGATGAAACCGGAAATATCAGGTTTTGTTTTAGCTAACTCAATCCCAGATATTGCAACAGCCTCTGTTTGTTTATTCCTGATATTTTCCACGGACTTTATTGTTTGAATGTATTTATCGGGAAACATTTAATTTTGTGCTTGGAGTCACCACTTGGTTCCACATGGAGATACCAGCTCTACACATTCTTATTTTCTAGTGAGAAAGCTAGAGGAACTGCGACGAACAAACATGATATTTCTGTTTGTATAGATGACATTTTATGCACTTGCCTAACGAATAGACTTTGCTTTTCTCCAAAACCTTTTTTACTGTGATTTTCTCAGCCCAAAGCATAGGAAATCCACACCACTTTTTCCATATATGATAGGATGAAACCAGAAATATCCGGTTGTGTTTTGGCTAACTCAATCCCAAATATTGCTACAGCCTCTGTGTTTGTTTTTTCCGGATATTATCCACCTACTTTATTGTTTTCAATATTTTTTATCGGGGAATATTTTATGTTGAGCTTGGATAGAGTAATTGGTTCCACATGGAGACACCAGCTCTACATATTCGTATTTTCTAGGGAGAAACTAGAGGATCTGCGGCAAAGGAACCTGATATTTCTGTTTGTATCGATGATGTTTTATGCACCTGCCTAAGGAAAAGACTTTGCTTTTCTCCAAAACCATTTTTAGTCTGATTTTCTCAGCCCATTGCATATGAACTCCACACCAGTTTGTCCGGATATGACTGGATGAAACCAGAAATATCCGGTTTTGTTTTGGCTAACTCAATCCCAGATATTGCTACAGCCTCTGTGTTTGTGTATTCCTGATATCATCCACGGACTTTATTGTTTTGCATGTTTTTTATCAGGGAACATTTAATTTAGTGCTTGGAATCACTACTTGGTTGCACATGGAGACACCAGTTCTACACATTCGTATTTTCTAGGGAGAAACCCTGAGAAACTGCGACAAACAAACATGATATTTCTGTTTGTATCGAAGATATTTTATGCATTTGCCTAAGGAAAAGACTTTGCTTTTCTCCAAAACCATTTGTACTGTGATTTTCTCGGTCCATTGCATACGAATTCCACACCAGTTTGTCCGGATGTGACTGGATGAAACCAGAAATATCCGGTTGTGTTTTGTCTAACTCAATCCGAAATATTGTGAAAGCCTCTGTGTTTGTTTTTTCTGGATATTACTGATGGACTTTATTGTTTTGAATGTTTTTATCAGGGAACATTTCATTTTGTAGCGTTGAAACACTAATTGGTTCATCATGGGGACACCAGCTCTACACATTCGTATATTCTAGGGAGAAAGCTAGAGGAACTGCGGGAAACAAACCTGATATTTCTGTTTGTATCGATGACATTTTATGCACTTGCCTAATGAAAAGACTTTGCTTTTCTCCAAAACCATTTTTACTGTGATTTTCTCGGTACATGTCATATTAATTCCACAACAGATTGTCCGGATATGACTGGATAAAACCGGAAATATCCGGTTTTTGTTTTGGCCAACTCAATCCCAGATATTGCTACAGCCTCTGGGTTTGCGTATTCCTGATATTATCCACGGACTTCATTGTTTTGAATGTTTTTTATCAGGGAACATTTAATTTTGTACCGTGGATTCACTAACTGATTCCTCATGGAGACACCAGCTCTACACATTCGTATTTTCTAGGGAGAAAGCTAGAGGAACTGCGGCAAACAAACATGATATTTCTGTTTGTATAGATGACATTTTATGCACTTGCCTAACGACAAGACTTTCTTTTTCTCCAAAACCATTTGTACTGTGATTTTCTCGGTCCATTGCATAGGAATTCCACACCACTTTGTCCGGATATGACCGGATGAAATCAGAAATATCCGGTTGTGTTTTGGCTAACTCAATCCGAAATATTGTGAAAGCCTCTGTGTTTGTGTTTTCTGGATATTATCCACGGACTTTATTCTTTTTGTTTTGAATGTTTTTATCAGGGAACATTTAATTTTGTACCGTGGAAACACTAATGGGTTCATCATGGGAACAGCAGCTCTACACATTCGTATTTTCTTGGGAGAAAGCTAGAGGAACTGCGGCAAACATACAATATTTCTGTTTGTATCGATGACATTTTATACACTTGCCTAACGAAAAGACTTTGCTTTTCTCCAAACGTTTTTTACTGTGATTTTCTCGGTCCATTGCATACGAATACCATACCAGTTTGTCCGGATATGACTGGATGAAACCAGAAATACCCGGTTGTGTTTTGGCTAACTCAATCCCAAATATTGCTACAGCCTCTGTGTTTGTGTTTTCTGGATATTATCATCAGACTTTAGTTTTTTTGAATGTTTTTTTATCGGGGAACATTTTATTTTGAGCTTGGATACAGTAATTCGTCCACATGGACACCAGCTGAATATATTCGTATTTTTATGGAAAAGCTAGAGGAACTGCGGCAAACAAACATATTTCTTTTGTATAGATGACATTTTATGCACTTGCCTAATGAAAAGACTTTGCTTTACTCCAAAACCATTTTTACTGTGAATATCTCTGTCCATTGCATAGGAATTCCACACCAGTTTACCGGATATGACTGGATGAAACCAGAAATATCCGGTTTTGTTTTGGCTAACTCAATCCCAGATATTGCTACAGCCTCTGTGTTTGTGTATTCCTGATATTATCCACGGACTTTATTGTTTTGAATGTTTTTATCAGGGAACATTTCATTTTGTGCTTGGAATCACTAATTGGTTCCACATGGAGACACCAGCTCTACACATTCGTATTTTCTAGGGAGAAAGCTAGAGGAACTGCGGCAAACAAACATGATATTTCTGTTTCTATCGATGACATTTTATGCATTTGCCTAACGAAAAGACTTTGCTTTTCTCCAAAACCATTTTTACTGTGATTTTCTCAGTCGATTGCATACGAATTCCACACCACTTTGTCCGGATATGACTGGATGAAAACAGAAATATCCGGTTGTGTTTTGTCTATCTCAATCCGAAATATTGTGAAAACCTCTGTGTTTGTGTTTTCTGGATATATTCAAGGGACTTTATTTTTTTGAAAGTTTTTTATCAGATAACATTTTATTTTGAGCTTGACTACAGTATTTGTTCCACATGGAGACACCAGCTGTATATATTCGTATTTTCTAAGGAGGAATCCTGCTAGAGGAACTGCCGCAAACAAACATGATATTTCTGTTTCTATCGATGACATTTTATGCACTTGCCTAACGTAAAGACTTTGCTTTTCTCCAAAAAATTTTTTACTTTGGTTTTCTCTGTCCATTGCATCCGAATTCCAAACCACCTTGTCCTGATATCACTGGATGAAACCAGAAATATCCAGTTGTGTTTTGGCTAACTCAATCCGAAATATTGCTACAGCCTCTGTGTTTGTGTTTTCTGGATATTATCGATGGACTTTATTGTTTTGAATATTTTTATCAGGGAACATTTATTTTTGTACCATAGAAACTTCAATTGGTTCATCGTGGGGACACCAGCTCTACACATTCATATTTTCTAGGGAGAAAGCTAGAGGAACTGCGGTAAACAAACATGATATTTCTGTTGGTCTAGATGACATTTTATGCACTTGCGTAATGAAAAGACTTTGCTATTCTCCAAAACCATTTTTACTGTGATTTTCTCGGTCCATTGCATGCGAATTCCACAACAGTTTGTCCGGATAAGACTGGATGAAACCGGAAATATCAGGTTTTGTTTTAGCTAACTCAATCCCAGATATTGCAACAGCCTCTGTGTTTGTTTATTCCTGATATTTTCCACGGACTTTATTGTTTGAATGTATTTATCGGGAAACATTTAATTTTGTGCTTGGAGTCACCACTTGGTTCCACATGGAGATACCAGCTCTACACATTCTTATTTTCTAGTGAGAAAGCTAGAGGAACTGCGACGAACAAACATGATATTTCTGTTTGTATAGATGACATTTTATGCACTTGCCTAACGAATAGACTTTGCTTTTCTCCAAAACCTTTTTTACTGTGATTTTCTCAGCCCAAAGCATAGGAAATCCACACCACTTTTTCCATATATGATAGGATGAAACCAGAAATATCCGGTTGTGTTTTGGCTAACTCAATCCCAAATATTGCTACAGCCTCTGTGTTTGTTTTTTCCGGATATTATCCACCTACTTTATTGTTTTCAATATTTTTTATCGGGGAATATTTTATGTTGAGCTTGGATAGAGTAATTGGTTCCACATGGAGACACCAGCTCTACATATTCGTATTTTCTAGGGAGAAACTAGAGGATCTGCGGCAAAGGAACCTGATATTTCTGTTTGTATCGATGATGTTTTATGCACCTGCCTAAGGAAAAGACTTTGCTTTTCTCCAAAACCATTTTTAGTCTGATTTTCTCAGCCCATTGCATATGAACTCCACACCAGTTTGTCCGGATATGACTGGATGAAACCAGAAATATCCGGTTTTGTTTTGGCTAACTCAATCCCAGATATTGCTACAGCCTCTGTGTTTGTGTATTCCTGATATCATCCACGGACTTTATTGTTTTCATGTTTTTTATCAGGGAACATTTAATTTAGTGCTTGGAATCACTACTTGGTTGCACATGGAGACACCAGCTCTACACATTCGTATTTTCTAGGGAGAAAACTAGAGAAACTGCGACAAACAAACATGATATTTCTGTTTGTATCGAAGATATTTTATGCATTTGCCTAAGGAAAAGACTTTGCTTTTCTCCAAAACCATTTGTACTGTGATTTTCTCGGTCCATTGCATACGAATTCCACACCAGTTTGTCCGGATGTGACTGGATGAAACCAGAAATATCCGGTTGTGTTTTGTCTAACTCAATCCGAAATATTGTGAAAGCCTCTGTGTTTGTTTTTTCTGGATATTACTGATGGACTTTATTGTTTTGAATGTTTTTATCAGGGAACATTTCATTTTGTAGCGTTGAAACACTAATTGGTTCATCATGGGGACACCAGCTCTACACATTCGTATATTCTAGGGAGAAAGCTAGAGGAACTGCGGGAAACAAACCTGATATTTCTGTTTGTATCAATGACATTTTATGCACTTGCCTAATGAAAAGACTTTGCTTTTCTCCAAAACCATTTTTTCTGTGATTTCTCGGTACATGTCATATGAATTCCACAACAGATTGTCCGGATATGACTGGATAAACCTGGAAATATCCGGTTGTGTTTTGGCTAACTCAATCCCCAAAATTGCTGCAGCCTCTGTGTTTGTATTTTCTGGATATTATCGATGGACTTTATTGTTTGAATACTTTTATCAGGGAACATTCAATTTTGTACCGTGGAAACACTAATTGGTTCATCATGGGGACACCAGCTCTACAGATTCCTATTTTCTAGGGAGAACGCTAGAGGAACTGCGGCAAACAAACATGACATTTCTGTTTGTATAGATGACAGTTTATGCACTTGCCTAATGAAAAGACTTTGCTTTTCTCCAAAACCAATTTTACTGTGATTTTCTCGGTACATGTCATATGAATTCCACAACAGATTGTCCGGATATGACTGGATAAAACCGGTAATATCCGGTTCTTGTTTTGGCCAACTCAATCCCAGATATTGCTACAGCCTCTGTGTTTGCGTATTCCTGATATTATCCACGGACTTCATTTTTTTGAATGTTTTTTATCAGGGAACATTTAATTTTGTACCGTGGAATCACTAACTGATTCCACATGGAGACACCAGCTCTACACATTCGTATTTTCTAGGGAGAAAGCTAGAGGAACTGCGGCAAACAAACCTGATATTTCTGTTTGTATAGATGACATTTTATGCACTTGCCTAACGACAAGACTTTCTTTTTCTCCAAAACCATTTGTACTGTGATTTTCTCGGTCCATTGCATAGGAATTCCACACCACTTTGTCCGGATATGACCGGATGAAATCAGAAATATCCGGTTGTGTTTTGGCTAACTCAATCCGAAATATTGTGAAAGCCTCTGTGTTTGTGTTTTCTGGATATTATCCACGGACTTTATTCTTTTTGTTTTGAATGTTTTTATCAGGGAACATTTAATTTTGTACCGTGGAAACACTAATGGGTTCATCATGGGAACAGCAGCTCTACACATTCGTATTTTCTTGGGAGAAAGCTAGAGGAACTGCGGCAAACATACAATATTTCTGTTTGTATCGATGACATTTTATACACTTGCCTAACGAAAAGACTTTGCTTTTCTCCAAACGTTTTTTACTGTGATTTTCTCGGTCCATTGCATACGAATACCATACCAGTTTGTCCGGATATGACTGGATGAAACCAGAAATACCCGGTTGTGTTTTGGCTAACTCAATCCCAAATATTGCTACAGCCTCTGTGTTTGTGTTTTCTGGATATTATCATCAGACTTTAGTTTTTTTGAATGTTTTTTTATCGGGGAACATTTTATTTTGAGCTTGGATACAGTAATTCGTCCACATGGACACCAGCTGAATATATTCGTATTTTTATGGAAAAGCTAGAGGAACTGCGGCAAACAAACATATTTCTTTTGTATAGATGACATTTTATGCACTTGCCTAATGAAAAGACTTTGCTTTACTCCAAAACCATTTTTACTGTGAATATCTCTGTCCATTGCATACGAATTCCACACCAGTTTACCGGATATGACTGGATGAAACCAGAAATATCCGGTTTTGTTTTGGCTAACTCAATCCCAGATATTGCTACAGCCTCTGTGTTTGTGTATTCCTGATATTATCCACGGACTTTATTGTTTTGAATGTTTTTATCAGGGAACATTTCATTTTGTGCTTGGAATCACTAATTGGTTCCACATGGAGACACCAGCTCTACACATTCGTATTTTCTAGGGAGAAAGCTAGAGGAACTGCGGCAAACAAACATGATATTTCTGTTTCTATCGATGACATTTTATGCATTTGCCTAACGAAAAGACTTTGCTTTTCTCCAAAACCATTTTTACTGTGATTTTCTCAGTCGATTGCATACGAATTCCACACCACTTTGTCCGGATATGACTGGATGAAAACAGAAATATCCGGTTGTGTTTTGTCTATCTCAATCCGAAATATTGTGAAAACCTCTGTGTTTGTGTTTTCTGGATATATTCAAGGGACTTTATTTTTTTGAATGTTTTTTATCAGAGAACATTTTATTTTGAGCTTGACTACAGTATTTGTTCCACATGGAGACACCAGCTGTATATATTCGTATTTTCTAGGGAGGAATCCTGCTAGAGGAACTGCCGCAAACAAACATGATATTTCTGTTTCTATCGATGACATTTTATGCACTTGCCTAACGTAAAGACTTTGCTTTTCTCCAAAAAATTTTTTACTTTGGTTTTCTCTGTCCATTGCATCCGAATTCCAAACCACCTTGTCCTGATATCACTGGATGAAACCAGAAATATCCAGTTGTGTTTTGGCTAACTCAATCCGAAATATTGCTACAGCCTCTGTGTTTGTGTTTTCTGGATATTATCGATGGACTTTATTGTTTTGAATATTTTTATCAGGGAACATTTATTTTTGTACCATAGAAACTTCAATTGGTTCATCGTGGGGACACCAGCTCTACACATTCATATTTTCTAGGGAGAAAGCTAGAGGAACTGCGGTAAACAAACATGATATTTCTGTTGGTCTAGATGACATTTTATGCACTTGCGTAATGAAAAGACTTTGCTATTCTCCAAAACCATTTTTACTGTGATTTTCTCGGTCCATTGCATGCGAATTCCACAACAGTTTGTCCGGATAAGACTGGATGAAACCGGAAATATCAGGTTTTGTTTTAGCTAACTCAATCCCAGATATTGCAACAGCCTCTGTGTTTGTTTATTCCTGATATTTTCCACGGACTTTATTGTTTGAATGTATTTATCGGGAAACATTTAATTTTGTGCTTGGAGTCACTACTTGGTTCCACATGGAGATACCAGCTCTACACATTCTTATTTTCTAGTGAGAAAGCTAGAGGAACTGCGACGAACAAACATGATATTTCTGTTTGTATAGATGACATTTTATGCACTTGCCTAACGAATAGACTTTGCTTTTCTCCAAAACCTTTTTTACTGTGATTTTCTCAGCCCAAAGCATAGGAAATCCACACCACTTTTTCCATATATGATAGGATGAAACCAGAAATATCCGGTTGTGTTTTGGCTAACTCAATCCCAAATATTGCTACAGCCTCTGTGTTTGTTTTTTCCGGATATTATCCACCTACTTTATTATTTTCAATGTTTTTTATCGGGGAATATTTTATGTTGAGCTTGGATAGAGTAATTGGTTCCACATGGAGACACCAGCTCTACATATTCGTATTTTCTAGGGAGAAACTAGAGGATCTGCGGCAAAGGAACCTGATATTTCTGTTTGTATCGATGATGTTTTATGCACCTGCCTAAGGAAAAGACTTTGCTTTTCTCCAAAACCATTTTTAGTCTGATTTTCTCAGCCCATTGCATATGAACTCCACACCAGTTTGTCCGGATATGACTGGATGAAACCAGAAATATCCGGTTTTGTTTTGGCTAACTCAATCCCAGATATTGCTACAGCCTCTGTGTTTGTGTATTCCTGATATCATCCACGGACTTTATTGTTTTGCATGTTTTTTATCAGGGAACATTTAATTTAGTGCTTGGAATCACTACTTGGTTGCACATGGAGACACCAGCTCTACACATTCGTATTTTCTAGGGAGAAAACTAGAGAAACTGCGACAAACAAACATGATATTTCTGTTTGTATCGAAGATATTTTATGCATTTGCCTAAGGAAAAGACTTTGCTTTTCTCCAAAACCATTTGTACTGTGATTTTCTCGGTCCATTGCATACGAATTCCACACCAGTTTGTCCGGATGTGACTGGATCAAACCAGAAATATCCGGTTGTGTTTTGTCTAACTCAATCCGAAATATTGTGAAAGCCTCTGTGTTTGTTTTTTCTGGATATTACTGATGGACTTTATTGTTTTGAATGTTTTTATCAGGGAACATTTCATTTTGTAGCGTTGAAACACTAATTGGTTCATCATGGGGACACCAGCTCTACACATTCGTATATTCTAGGGAGAAAGCTAGAGGAACTGCGGGAAACAAACCTGATATTTCTGTTTGTATCGATGACATTTTATGCACTTGCCTAATGAAAAGACTTTGCTTTTCTCCAAAACCATTTTTTCTGTGATTTCTCGGTACATGTCATATGAATTCCACAACAGATTGTCCGGATATGACTGGATAAACCTGGAAATATCCGGTTGTGTTTTGGCTAACTCAATCCCCAAAATTGCTGCAGCCTCTGTGTTTGTATTTTCTGGATATTATCGATGGACTTTATTGTTTGAATACTTTTATCAGGGAACATTCAGTTTTGTACCGTGGAAACAGTAATTGGTTCATCATGGGGACACCAGCTCTACAGATTCCTATTTTCTAGGGAGAACGCTAGAGGAACTGCGGCAAACAAACATGACATTTCTGTTTGTATAGATGACAGTTTATGCACTTGCCTAATGAAAAGACTTTGCTTTTCTCCAAAACCATTTTTACTGTGATTTTCTCGGTACATGTCATATGAATTCCACAACAGATTGTCCGGATATGACTGGATAAAACCGGAAATATCCGGTTCTTGTTTTGGCCAACTCAATCCCAGATATTGCTACAGCCTCTGTGTTTGCGTATTCCTGATATTATCCACGGACTTCATTGTTTTGAATGTTTTTTATCAGGGAACATTTAATTTTGTACCGTGGAATCACTAACTGATTCCACATGGAGACACCAGCTCTACACATTCGTATTTTCTAGGGAGAAAGCTAGAGGAACTGCGGCAAACAAACCTGATATTTCTGTTTGTCTAGATGACATTTTATGCACTTGCCTAACGACAAGACTTTCTTTTTCTCCAAAACCATTTGTACTGTGATTTTCTCGGTCCATTGCATAGGAATTCCACACCACTTTGTCCGGATATGACCGGATGAAATCAGAAATATCCGGTTGTGTTTTGGCTAACTCAATCCGAAATATTGTGAAAGCCTCTGTGTTTGTGTTTTCTGGATATTATCCACGGACTTTATTCTTTTTGTTTTGAATGTTTTTATGAGGGAACATTTAATTTTGTACCGTGGAAACACTAATGGGTTCATCATGGGAACAGCAGCTCTACACATTCGTATTTTCTTGGGAGAAAGCTAGAGGAACTGCGGCAAACATACAATATTTCTGTTTGTATCGATGACATTTTATACACTTGCCTAACGAAAAGACTTTGCTTTTCTCCAAACGTTTTTTACTGTGATTTTCTCGGTCCATTGCATACGAATACCATACCAGTTTGTCCGGATATGACTGGATGAAACCAGAAATACCCGGTTGTGTTTTGGCTAACTCAATCCCAAATATTGCTACAGCCTCTGTGTTTGTGTTTTCTGGATATTATCATCAGACTTTAGTTTTTTTGAATGTTTTTTTATCGGGGAACATTTTATTTTGAGCTTGGATACAGTAATTCGTCCACATGGACACCAGCTGAATATATTCGTATTTTTATGGAAAAGCTAGAGGAACTGCGGCAAACAAACATATTTCTTTTGTATAGATGACATTTTATGCACTTGCCTAATGAAAAGACTTTGCTTTACTCCAAAACCATTTTTACTGTGAATATCTCTGTCCATTGCATACGAATTCCACACCAGTTTACCGGATATGACTGGATGAAACCAGAAATATCCGGTTTTGTTTTGGCTAACTCAATCCCAGATATTGCTACAGCCTCTGTGTTTGTGTATTCCTGATATTATCCACGGACTTTATTGTTTTGAATGTTTTTATCAGGGAACATTTCATTTTGTGCTTGGAATCACTAATTGGTTCCACATGGAGACACCAGCTCTACACATTCGTATTTTCTAGGGAGAAAGCTAGAGGAACTGCGGCAAACAAACATGATATTTCTGTTTCTATCGATGACATTTTATGCATTTGCCTAACGAAAAGACTTTGCTTTTCTCCAAAACCATTTTTACTGTGATTTTCTCAGTCGATTGCATACGAATTCCACACCACTTTGTCCGGATATGA